>NC_055974.1:30705899-30713399 GCF_018492685.1 Alosa sapidissima
TGAGCCCAAAGTATGCCTTGACTGGGCCTCAGGTCAAAGAAGTTTGAGAAAGGCTGATGTAGACGACAAAGCAGCAAGGAGGCGTCGTATGATCATTTAAACAAGTTTTATGACAAGGTCGGTGAGGATGGGAAAAATCGTACCCGCACTTCAGTCGCATCCACCTGAAATGGCACATTGAACTGAAGCACCCGGCTAGCCTTCCAAGGTATGTGCAAGCCAATAAAAAAATCAAAAGACAGTCAAGACAGATCCTCAACCCAAATTAACTGCATTCTATATAGGCTGTGACAATCATTTTGAAAAATAATAGCTCGCAGCAACATATGAAAAAAAAGAACTATGAACTAGCTCATTTTTGGAAAGTGTGAACTTAGTTCAAAATTTTGAATTATGAACTATGAATTGAACTAGTTCATTTAAAAATTTGTGAACTGAACTTTGAACTAGTTCATGTAGAAAGTGAACTTTCCCAACACTGCACACACACACACACACACACACACTCGTTAGGATACACAACCACCACTTGAGCCGAGTTGTCCAGAGACTCAATCTAGAGTACACACACACACACACACACACACACACGCACACGCGCACGCACGCACGCACACACGCACGCACGCACGCACACACGCACGCACACACGCACACACACACACACATAATAGGATACACACATCTACAAAGAAAACACATATGTACATATCAAATAATAATGGGCCATAAAAGCAAACACACACACACACACAACCCTCACCTCTATGGTGAAGAAGACAGGCTCGGTCACACACACACACACAACCCTCACCTCTATGGTGAAGAAGACAGGCTCGGTCACACACACACACACACAACCCTCACCTCTATGGTGAAGAAGACAGGCTCGGTCACACACACACACACAACTCTCACCTCTATGGTGAAGAACACGGGCTCGGTCTGTACCCTCCCGTCCAATAGGAAGCCGTTGTGGGTGGAGTCAGATGCCGTGAAGGTGAAGCGGTCTATTTGGGAGGCTCCTCCCCCGTGCCGATAGGCCACGCCCAGCTCCTGCAGGTGCTGCTGGGTGAAGTTGCCGCGGGCAACGAGAGACTCGCCCTGCAGGAGCAGCGTCCCGTACTGGGGGGGCCGGTGGAGGGTAAAGGTCAGGAGGTCGGGGGGCGTGTCGGGGTCGGCCAGGCTCAGGGCGGCGGGGGTCAGCGTGACCGTGGATCCCTGCGGAACCCGCAAGCCGCCATTCTTCACCAGCGACGGGAGGATCCGGTCTGTCAGCTCCACAGAGATCTCCAGCGTTCCGTTACGCGTCGTCTTACCGTTACTTACAACGAACCTACACACACACACACACACACACACACACACACACACACACACACAGTGTTCTGTTACGCGTCGTCTAACCGTTACTTACAACGAACCTACACACACACACACACACACACACACACAGCGTTCTGTTACACGTCGTCTAACCGTTACTTACAACGAACTTACACACACACACACACACACTACCGTTACTTACAACGAACCTACACACACACACACACACACACACACACACACACAGCGTTCTGTTACGTGTTGTCTAACTGTTACTTACAACGAACCTACACACACACACACACACACCCACAGCGTTCTGTTACGCGTCGTCTAACCGTTACTTACAACGAACCTACACACACACACACACACACAAACACACACACACACACATACACACACACACAGCGTTCTGTTACGCGTCGTCTAACCGTTACTTACAACGAACCTACACACACACACACACACACACCCACAGCGTTCTGTTACGCGTCGTCTAACCGTTACTTACAACGAACCTACACACACACACACACACACACACACACACACACAGCGTTCTGTTACGCGTCGTCTAACCGTTACTTACAACGAACCTACACACACACACACACACACACACACACACACGCACACACTACTGTTACTTACAACGAACCTACACACACACACACACACACACACAGCGGTCTGTTACGTGTCGTCTTACCGTTACTTACAACGAACCTACACACACACACACACACACACACACACACGCACTACTGTTACTTACAACGAACCTACACACACACACACACACACAAACACACACACACACACACACACACACACACACACACAGCATTCTGTTAAGTGTCGTCTTACCGTTACTTACAACGAACCTACACACACACACACACACACACACACACACACACACACACACACACTACCATTACTTACAACAAACCTACACACACACACACACACACACACACACTACCGTTACATACAACAAACCTACACACACACACACTACAGTTACTTACAACAAACCTACACACACACAACACACACACACACACACACTACCGTTACTTACAACCATGGGCGGATTGGCCATCTGGCATACCGGGCATTTTCCCGGTGGGCCGACGCACCTTTTGGGCCGATAGAATAGGCTATATATAATTTAATCATTTTGGCCAACGATCGGCCCAAAGGAAGGACAATCAGCGGCCCACTGGTTACATTTCCATATTGACACTCGACTGATCCAATAACAGCTCACGTCAGGCCCCAACCCTCGCATTTTGGCCCAGAGCCAGGATTTTGTGAGCCATCAGAAGTTAATCGAAGTTGCCTACCGAAATTGAGGCGGATAGTGACAATAGTGCAAAAGTAACACCAATGAAAATTCAAAAATACAATATTGCAAGTAGGCTAGCAAATATCAGCAACATGTTGAAGTTCGTTGAGTTTGAACGAGGATGTAAGCAAGCATACAGAGGGACAGTGAGCAGGTGGTGGAGCCTTGCGGCTAGGCCTACATGATAAGAACTCAGTGGTGGGGCAGGCTATGTGTGACATGCCATGCTGACGATGATGATTATGATGACTTATTAATTGCGATAATGTAATGATGTGGTTATGATAACCTAAGGCCGTGCTGTGATTATAATAACAAACAGCGTAACTTAAATGTTCTAAATGAATGATTTGCAACCCCGGACAGCAAAAGAGTGTCAAATCGATGTTAATTGTTGGTCAGATTGATCAGTTTCCGTCAGACGCCCAAAATTCAACATCGATGGCATGAGTGATTGTTGGTCTCTCAAAGTAGAGCGTCGAAAGGGTTCTATCTTGGAAGGGTTAATTATCATGGTAAAGATGGGCTAACAGACTGTAGACTGATGGAAATGTAGGCTACAAAACATCAAGTCATATTCATGCACAAGCCAACTAATATACAGTAACATATACGATAGGCTACTGGAAGACATTAAAGATAATTAGTTAATGTAGCTATAATGTTCCAAAATGTACCAGCAATGTAGTATAGCCTACAGGAATTGAATATTTCCAGCAACAGCCCTATTTATTTTGTGTTGTTTCAGTTGTCTTACAGTGATTAACGTCTACTACAATCTAGGTAATTTAGCTCTTTACACATAGGCAAATTCAGTAACTGTTTGGTGCTGCTGTCAGTTGAACATTGTATAGTTTAAATGTAGCCTATTGAATAATTTGAAATTATACTTTGAATTCAAGCAGAAACTCTTCTTTAATAATTGCTTGTATAGCCTAGGCTACTTGAATATGGACTCCATGGCTACCTCTGATCAGTGAGAGTGATAGCCAGTGAGGCCTATCACTTTCAGTGCTCCGTGACAGTTGAAAATAATGCATATTTAAGGGTAATGCAAAGATTTTGTATTTAATTAGGTGTGCCCGACCGATTTGAGGGCCGCTTGGGCCAAATATGGCAGGGCCGATTTTTGGTCCCAGTCCGCCACTGCTTACAACGGACCTACACACACACACACACTACCGTGACTTACAACAAACCTACACACACACACTACCGTTACATACAATGAACATACACACATACAAATATGGGGTTTCAATGCAACATTATCACAAATATGGGGTTTCAAAGCAAAATGGTCATTCTTGTTTTTGGGAGTCTTGGGCATGTGCACAAACTTGTCTTACGCGGACTGTGGACTAAGCAAGCCAATGGCAAAAAAAAACGTGCAAAGAACTGCTCCATTTCTGCAATAGGTAGTTTATCCATCTGGAAGCGTCAATACCATGGTGACCCATAATCATGCAGTTCAGAATGAGAATAGCACAATGCATTCTGTGTTTGATCAGACCTGCCTAGGTGTGTAACATACTTCCTTTAATGTTTGGATATGTGAATCTTCCCCTGTGTTAAGGTCCAAATAAAAGCATTAAAATGTGTGTGTGTGCATGTGTGTGTGTGTGTGTGTGTGTGTGCATGTGTGTGTGTGTGTGTGTGTGTGTGTGTGTGCGTGCGTGCGTGTGTGTGTGTGTGCGTGCGTGCGTGCGTGCACGTGTGTGTGTGTGTGCATGTGTGTGTGTGTGTGCGTGCGTGTGTGTGTGTGTGCGTGTGCGTGCGTGCGTGCGTGCGCGTGTGTGTGTGTACCCACCTGATCCACTCCCTGGTTGCCGTGGCGCGGTTGTCGTGGATGTAGCAGACGAGCTGTGCGGCGATGTCCATCTGGCTGAAGCTGTGTATGGGCAGGCCCGGGTGCTGCACGTACTCCACCTGGCCGTGGCTAGGGGGCGCTGTGAGCGCGTACAGCAGCTCCTCCGGCTGGTCAGTCCCGTCCAGCGCCAGCAGCACGTCTGTGGTCAGCAGCACACGCTCCCCGCGACTAGCCTTCACCGGACGCAACATCAACGCTATGTCTCCTGAACACACACACGCACGCACACACACACAGTTCAATACACACACCAATGCAGCTAGCCTTCACCGGACGCAACATCAACGCTATGTCACCTGAACACACACACACACACACACACACACACACACGCACAAACAGGTCAATACACACACCAATGCAGCTAGCCTTCACCGGACGCAACATCAACGCTATGTTATGAGGGGCCCTTTAGGACATTATTCAGAATTACCTCTCACACACTATACTGAAACCTCTCACACACTATACTGAAACCTCTCACACGCACGAGTGAAACGCTCTCATATACACAACTGAAACGCTTTCATACACACATGTGAAACCTCTCACACACTATACTGAAACCTCTCACACACTATACTGAAACCTCTCGCACACTATACTGAAACCTCTCACACGCACGAGTGAAACACTCATATATATGAATATATGAAAATATTAGTTCTGTAACACACACAGCGACAAGAGGCAAATTCCCCGCAGTGTTGAAGAGATCGGTCGTCCCCCTCACTTTTGATAAGGAAAAAAGCCTTATAGGTACGCCAAATAAATAATAACCTATAGGTTTACGCTAGGCTATGTAAAACTCCCCATTAACAGCATCACGTCACTAACCACAACTAAGACTGCACAATCTATTCGAGACAGCCCTTTATTTCTTATGCGAGTTTTATTTTGAGACATGCGTTTCTTGGAGCGGCATACTCGTAGGCCTTCAAAAGCATGATATTTTCGGTTTAGTTTGATATTTAATTTACTTTTGGACGGTTTGATTATATTGTTAAATGTTGGGACTGATGGGCTAAATCAGGGGAGGTATTTGATGATCACTATTACGTTCCATGTAGTTGAAAGACTATCGGGATTTTTAAACAAACCATCCGCTTTCATGCGTTCATTGAACGTCCGCGGTGCTGTAATGGAAACCTTATTGCGTAGCCAAGTAGCCTATTGAGTTATTTTTAAATTATGCATGCATAATTCCCCTCTTAGTGTTTTGTTGTGCCTATACAGTGTTGGGAGTAACGCGTTATAAAAGTGGCATAATGTAGGCATAATGTAGGCCTAATGGGCCTAATTTGTAACGTGGTAGGCTAATGTAAGGCATTACAAAAAAAAATGGTAAATATTTTACTCGGGAGTCGGGACAAAATTCAGTAACGCGTGTTAATGCATTTTAACCCGAAATTAAGTGGTATTTTGTTTTTATAAGCATACATTTGCCAACAACGTCGCGAGATCAACAGGAGAAAAAATCCGTGTAAATTGTAGAATGTTATCTCCTCTCAGGCCTAGGCTAGGCTACTTTCAAGATGATTGTGACTGCAGCAAGTCGGACTCTACATTTGCGACATGGACATAAAGGCCTGCTTGAGCATATGAAGGCAGAACATTCATTCATATCACAGAGGGTAGGCCTCTGACTCTGGGTGGACTGGGTGGAATGCCGCAGATAGCCTGTTTTCCGTTCTATGTTGACAGCTGCTGGACTGGACGGTGGAAGAATAACCGTTTTTTTAACTCTCAATTACTGTAACTGTGTGTCACCCTGGCGTTCGTTAGGACCGTACCACTGGAGGAGGGACCGCTCATAAACTCCGCTTAATTGTTGCAAATATAGACTATATAGTTGCGACTTCCGAACAGTTTTTGTGAGGGCTACTTTGTTCATATTTGGGGAAACTAAGAGTAAGGGGCTGCGACCGTTCTACATGTGGGCTGCTGAAGTGCCGCGAGGGCGCAGCAAATGAACTTCAGAAACAATATATTTAAGCTCACGACATTCAGACTGGCACAAAAAGTTATCGGCCACCGGGAAGTTCCCGAGGCTCCCGATAGCCAATCCGGGGTTGCATTCAAAGCATTAAATAACTTAATTTAACAGATATTGCAACTGCATGGTTAACTATATCATGAGGTTAATAAAGCTGGTTCCGAATTAGTCATTGAGTTAATAGCCTTATTTTGTTATATAGAAGTATCTAAATGACCTGTTAAAATGTACCAGAATTCAGGAAATTGCATATTGTCAAAAAAATACATTTCTGGCGGAGGACCCCCATACCCCCCGCTGAAATGTCCCACCCACTTTCAGAATGCCTCCGACGCCCATGAACTGCTTGTTGAGTTGTTAGAGGTCTTGTTACACTTCTTTTAGTGTCTGCTGAAGACAATATAGTGCTTAATAAGGCAGCTGCTTCAGTAAGGTTGTTGCTTGAAGTTTGATTTGACATGGTCAGCCATTCAATGATAGCGACACAGTAGACCCTTTCCCACGAAACGTGCTCAACTTCCTATTGGATGCGCGCAATGACGCTCTTCCTGTTTGATGACAACACCTTCCTGTTCAAGTGAGATTGCTCTCACACACACATATGAAACGCTCTCACACACACATATGAAATGTGTGAGAGGTTTCAGTATAGTGTGTGAGAGGTTTCACATGTGTGTATGAGAGGTTTCACATGTGTGTATGAAAGCGTTTCAGGGGGGGGGGGTGCATAACCTGCCTCCATATTGCTCTTTTAACACCTGTTCCCTTATACTTTGTGTGCGTGTATATACAGTACATATGTACGTGTACTCTTATATACAGTGCATATGTACGTGCACTCTTATATACAGTACATATGTATGTGTTTAATCTTATATACAGTGCATATGTACGTGTACTCTTATATACAGTGCATATGTACGTGTTTAATCTTATATACAGTGCATATGT
>NC_055974.1:30720899-30733399 GCF_018492685.1 Alosa sapidissima
TGACCACTTCCTGTCCCTCGGCGCAGTCCAGTGTCGGCCTCAGGCCTGGCATGAGGACCGGCACCTCGTCATTGACCAGCGTCACCTGCGAACAGAACAGAATGCAGAAAATAAACCAGCACCACAGCGGGTCCGACAAGAAGAAACAAGGCTCCAAGTAGACCACAACAGAACCCATTAGAACTCTACTGCTACTGACGCTGCACTATGTATTGTACACTCAGACCACAACAGAACCCATCAGAACTCTATTGCTACTGACGCTCTACTATGTACACTCAGACCACAACAGAACTCATTAGAACTCTATTGCTACTGACGCTGCACTATGTACTGTACACTCAGACCACAACAGAACCCATTAGAACTCTATTGCTACTGACGCTGCTACTGACGCTGTACTATGTACACTCAGACCATAACAGAACCCATTAGAACTCTACTGCTACTGATGACACTCAGACCACAACAGAACCCATTAGAACTCTGCTGCTACTGACGCTGTACTATGTACACTCAGACCATAACAGAACCCATCAGAACTCTATTGCTACTGATGCTCTACTATGTACACTCAGACCACAACAGAACCCATTAGAACTCTATTGCTACTGACGCTCTACTATGTACACTCAGACCACAACAGAACCCATTAGAACTCTATTGCTACTGACGCTGCACTATGTATTGTACACTCAGACCACAACAGAACCCATTAGAACTCTACTGCTACTGATGACACACGGACCACAACAGAACCCATTAGAACTCTGCTGCTACTGACGCTGTACTATGTACACTCAGACCATAACAGAACCCATCAGAACTCTATTGCTACTGATGCTCTACTATGTACACTCAGACCACAACAGAACCCATTAGAACTCTATTGCTACTGACGCTGCACTATGTACTGTACACTCAGACCACAACAGAACCCATTAGAACTCTACTGCTACTGATGACACTCAGACCACAACAGAACCCATTAGAACTCTGCTGCTACTGACGCTGTACTATGTACACTCAGACCATAACAGAACCCATCAGAACTCTATTGCTACTGACGCTCTACTATGTACACTCAGACCACAACAGAACCCATTAGAACTCTATTGCTACTGACGCTGTACTATGTACACTCAGACCACAACAGAACCCATTAGAACTCTATTGCTACTGACGCTCTACTATGTACACTCAGACCACAACAGAACCCATTAGAACTCTATTGCTACTGACGCTCTACTATGTACACTGCCTACAGAATCACACTTAGTTATCCCAGATGGTTCTAATGAAGTCCCACTAGTTTTCATGTAGTCTTTACTAATTCAACAAGATTAGCTCTTCACTTAGTCTGTGTTCCTAATTCAAAGAGATTAGCTTTCATTTAGTCCGTGTTCCTAATTCAGTGATATTAGCTTTCATTTAATCTGTGTTTCTAGTGGAATATGGCTGTGTGTTTCTAATGAAACACAGGCTGCATTTGCACACAGACACATATTATGTGACCAAAGAACCTAAACTAGATACATGTGTGACCACAGAACCTAAACTAGATACATATGTGACCACTGGACAGAACCTAAACTAGATACATGTGTGACCACAGAACCTAAACAAGATACATGTGTGACCACAGAACCTAAACTAGATACATACTGTATGTGACCACTGGACAGAACCTAAACTAGATACATATGTGACCACTGGACAGAACCTAAACTAGATACATGTGTGACTACAGAACCTAAACTAGATACATGTGTGACCACAGAACCTAAACTAGATACATGTGTGACCACTGGACAGAACCTAAACTAGATACATGTGTGACCACAGAACCTAAACTAGATTCAATGTGACCACTGAACCTAAACTAGATACATGTGTGACCACTGGACAGAACCTAAACTAGATATATAAGTGACCACTGGACAGAACCTAAACTAGATACATATGTGACCACTGGACAAGAACCTAAACTATATACATGTGTGACCACATAACCTAAACTAGATACATGTGTGACCACAGAACCTAAACTAGATACATATGTGACCACTGGACAAGAACCTAAACTAGATACATGTGTGACCACATAACCTAAACTAGATACATATGTGACCACAGAACCTAAACTAGATACACATGTGACCACTGGACAGAACCTAAACTAGATACATATGTGACCACTGGACAGAACCTAAACTAGATACATGTGTGGCCACTAGGCAGAACCTAAACTAGATATATGTGTGACCACAGAACCTAAACTAGATTCAATGTGACCACTGAACCTAAACTAGATACATGTGTGACCACTGGACAGAACCTAAACTAGATACATAAGTGACCACTGGACAGAACCTAAACTAGATACATGTGTGACCACTGGGCAGAACCTAAACTAGATACATGTGTGACCACAGAACCTAAACTAGATACATAGATGATCACTAGACAGAACCTAAACTAGATACATATGTGACCACTGGACAAGAACCTAAACTAGATACATGTATGACCATTGGGCAGAACCTAAACTAGATACATGTGTGACCACATAACCTAAACTAGATACATGTGTGACCACAGAACCTAAACTAGATACATAGATGATCACTAGACAGAACCTAAACTAGATACATATGTGACCACTGGACAAGAACCTAAACTAGATACATGTATGACCACTGGGCAGAACCTAAACTAGATACATGTGTGACCACATAACCTAAACTAGATACATGTGTGACCACAGAACCTAAACTAGATACATAGATGATCACTAGACAGAACCTAAACTAGATACATGTGTGACCACAGAACCTAAACTAGATACATGTGTGACCACATAACCTAAACTAGATACATATGTGACCACTGGACAGAACCTAAACTAGATACATATGTGACCATAGAACCTAAACTAGATACATGTGTGACCACATAACCTAAACTAGATACATATGTGACCACAGAACCTAAACTAGATACATATGTGAGCACTGGGCTGGAGATGCTCTGTTTCTGTCAGTATTTCTTTGTGCGTGTGTGTGTGCGTGCGTGTGCGTGCGTGTGTGTATGTGTGCATGTGTGTGTTTAGTAATGTACCTTGATGTCCAACACAAACTCTGCAGTGTTGTTGCCGTCTGTGGCGATGAACTCCACGTCATCACGCACACTTTCTGAGCCGTCATGGACATACCTGCAACACACCAACACAAGTAGTGCTCACTCACACTCACAGACCAACACAAGTAGTGCTCACTAGTGCTCACAGGCCAACACAGTGCACAGACCAACACAAGTAGTGCTCACTAGTGCTCACACACCAACACAAGTAGTGCTCACTCACACTCACAGACCAACACAAGTAGTGCTCACTAGTGCTCACAGACCAACACAAGTAGTGCTCACTAGTGCTCACAGGCCAACACAAGTAGTGCTCACTAGTGCTCACACACCAACACAGTACACAGACCAACACAAGCAGACTCAACACAAGTACTCAGAGAAGCAGACTCAACACAAGTACTCAGAGAAACGCCATCCTCTCTTATGCACAAACTAGCTGTGGGGCGATCTGCTTCATATAGCTAATCTAAAGCCACTCAACAGAGCCCAGATAACAGACAGTTAACTAGCTATGTGGCACTCTGCTTCATATAGCTAATCTAAGGCCACTCAACAGAGCCCAGATAACATATAGCTAATCTAAGGCCACTCAACAGAGCCCAGATAACAGACAGTTAACTAGCTATGTGGCACTCTTCTTCATATAGCTAATCTACGGCCACTCTACAGAGCCCAGATAACAGACGGTAAAGTATTTGGTTGGGTGGCTGACCTCACTTTGAGCCTCTTGAGGTCGAGCAGGGTGAAGGCCTGCCCTGTCCTGACGGGGGCGCCGTTGAGCTGGATGGCTCCGTGCTGGGGTGGCCTCTTCACCTGCACCCTCAGGCGCTCCTCACTGGAGTCTGGGTCAGACACGCTCAGATGGTCCTCACTGACCCAACACTCACCCCCCTCCTCAACGCGCAATGAATTGGTCAACACCTGCAACACACACACACACGCACACACACGCACACACACACAGACACACAGACACACACACACTCACACACACACACCTGTTTTTAGGTACTGAGGGAAGTAGGTGGAGAGGAGTGTTAGATGTAGTCAGGTGTGTATTACCTGTGGTGGCTTGTTGTAGGTAGTTAAATGTTATGTCTGGAACATGTGAAGAAATTGACAATAAAGCTGACTTTGACTTTGAAATGTTACCTGTGGTGGCTGGTTGTATGTGGGCAGGTGTGTGTATTACCTGTTGTGGCTGGTTGTATGTGGGCAGGTGTGTGTATTATCTGTGGGGGCTGGTTGTAGGTGGACAGGTGTGTGTGTGTATTACCTGTGGTGGCTGATTGTAGGTGGGCAGGTGTGGGTGTATTACCTGTGGTGGCTGGTTGAGGTTGAATGTAGTGAGGTGTATTACCTGTAGTGGCGGGTTATAGGTGGTCTGGTGTGTGTATTAGCTGTTCAGGTGTGTGCGTATTACCTGTGGTGGCTGGTTGTGGGTAGTCAGGTGTGTGTATTATCTGTTCAGGTGTGTGTGTTACCTGTGGCGGCTGGTTGTGGGTAGTCAGGTGTGTGTATTATCTGTTCAGGTGTGTGTATTACCTGTGGCGGCTGGTTGTGGGTAGTCAGGTGTGTGTATTACCTGTGGTGCTGGTTGTGGGTAGTCAGCTGTGTGTATCACCTTTGGCGGCTTGTTGTGGGTAGTCAGGTGTGTGTATTACCTGTGGCGGCTGGTTGTCCACGGGCAGCACGGTGACGTTGAAGCAGATGCCGGTGACAGTGGTGCCCTGCTGGTTGGTGACGGAGAGAACAAACTGGACGTGATGCGGGTGCAGCCCGATGTCCAGGATGGGGGGCATGTAGGCCACCTTCAAGAAGTTCACAGCATGCTGCACACACACACACACACACACACACACACAGTGTGTCTACTATTGCCGTAGAGTGCTTAGAAGTAGATATGTGCGTTTTATAAGTTCTAGTCTGGTATCCTATGCTCGCCTGTAGACCTGGCAGGTTTCCTAGGCGGTCAGGAATAAAGACGGGCGGACACACCTAGACGGACGGACACACCTAGACGGACGGACACACCTGGCAGGTTTCGAGACAGTCAGGAATAAAGACGGGCGGACACACCTGAGTGAAGAGCCTGAGGACTGGAGCATCCGGGTCCTTGGTGAACTTTGGGATGCTGTCAACCAGGAACAACCTGCCAGCGTCTTGGCTCCTGTTCAAAGCATAACATAGGACCTGTCATAACATAGGACCATCATAACATAGGACCTGTCATAACATAGGACCATCATAACATAGGACCTGTCATCACATAGGAACTGTCATCACATAGGACCTGTCATAACATAGGACCATCATAACATAGGACCTGTCATCACATATAACATAGGACCTGTCATCACATAGGACCATCATAACATAGGACCATCATAACATAGGACCTGTCATCACATAGGAACTGTCATCACATAGGACCTGTCATAGCATAGGACCTGTCATAACATAGGACCATCATAACATAGGACTTGTCATCACATAGGACCTGTCATAGCATAGGACCATCATAACATAGGACCTGTCATCACATAGGAACTGTCATCACATAGGACCTGTCATAGCATAGGACCATCATAACATAGGACCATCATAACATAGGACTTGGCATCACATAGGACCTGTCATCACATAGGACCTGTCATAACATAGGACCATCATCACATAGGACCTGTCATCACATAGGACCATCATCACATGGGACTAGGGCTGGGATAAACGATTATTTTTTAAGGCGAGACACGGCAGGTGAAAACATCGTTTTTTCATGAACTGGTCAATTTCGAGATTTTGGGCTAATTTGCTACCTTAGCATGTATTCTTTCACACTACTACAACAACAAAGCCCGATTTACACATTTAGGTGTTTATTTCATTACATTTTGTCTACTCGCGCCTGTATATTTCTCCTAAATTCATCAAAAGTTAGTCTTCATGCTCTACCGCGACCGTGCTACAAAACATAACATGTGTAGTACCGTTGGAAAGCTCTGTTTTTCCTGCATGACGTTGTACTATCCAAATATGGACACTTCCTTTGTAACCGCAACCAATCGCGAAAGTTCAAAGGCGAGTCTAGGCTGAGAACGGAATCTCTTGTCTGTGTTCCAAGGCTGTTTTCTCAAATTGAGTTTTTCTCATTTTCCAGTAGATACATCTCAGCCTATGTAGCACCTATGTACACCAAACTTTCCAGATATACACTTAGCAGTGCTCTGAAGATATTTACAGAGGGATTTGTTAATAAATCATTCCTGGCCTGATTTATGTGACATTTTATTCAAAAATATATGGCAAAAATCGATTTTTTAAGGCTATGGACAGTATATTCTGATTTCCTAGGTAATGAAAGCAGATATCCTGAAATCCCTCTGTAAATTTATTTTTATCTTGTATGCAAACAAAATGAAAAAATAATTTTGCACCTGGCTTCATCATATGTTCAGATCTATCTACCGAAAATATATGCGAATGTGCGCATATTTAATGAGAGAATGCCTAATTTGCATAATTAGACATTCCAATTTCAAAAACTTGTAATACATTTTTTGTTCATACTTGTGTAAGTAATCAACTGAGGAAGTTTCATGGTGATGTCTATTATTTTAAAATTTTACCCTATTCACCTGTAGTGTCTCGCCTTAAACAATTAATCTAGCGATTATTTTTTCGATGCTTCGATTAATCTAACGATTCATTTTTTCAGTCCGATCGATTTCGATTTCGATTCGATTATCGATTATCTCCCCATTAATTCACTAATAGCAACTTATACATGTTTATTTACAACATTTTAAAACATTGCAATATATGTTTATTGCTCTTAAGATTCCAAAATAAAAGACTATACAAGTGCAAAGTAATGCATTCTTAGTCAGAGGTAGCATTCAATAAAGTTCAGTAGTGTATGTCTAATTGAGTGCCTGTCATTTTAAGACGTTTGTGTGGGAATCCTTGCAATTAACATTAACACAGTTAAAAGGCTGCTGATGTGTGGATGCAATTCATAACGTAGTTAGTTTAAATAACGGTTCGTACTTCTCCTTTGGACAAGCACTTTTGAGTCTTGGAAAACACTTTTCTATTTACATCGGGATTTTGCAAACATTCAGAGTCAATAAAATGAGCCCTGCATGAGTAACGAATACAAGCAACTGCAAGTAAGCATGCTAAACTTGACATCCAAACAGTATTCTAACGTTAGCTTTGAAATACTGCTTGATTGCATACTGTAACTTAACTTAGTTTAGTCTCCTCAATGTACTATGTTGTGATAAGACTTTAGCAGACTTTACTTTAACTTTAATGCAGCAGTTTTGAACAAATTTGTGCAGCATGGTCACGATGCTAAGCGGATTTAATAGCAATTTAGCCCACTGTGTTCTATGCAGTGCTTCTATGTGGCAACAACAATCCTTCAACAATCGTGAATAATTAGTTAAATGCACATGCAGAGGAGGAGCAGCGGGCTCGTTACGAGAGAGAGCGGGCGGGGCGAGGAAAGGCTGTGTGAGTAAAAAGTGCAGCTCAATGAAATTATTTTATCTTATCTTTAATTTAAATAGTAGGCCTACAACGAGTGTGGTGATCATGTAAGTGAGATTATCGTACCCATAGCTAATGGTGTAGAATGGGTATTATTGTAACCATGGATACTAGTGTAGAAGGGGATATTATCGTAACCATGGTTACTAGTGTAGAAGGGGATATTATCATACCCATATTTACTGGTGTAGAAGGGGATATTATTGTAACCATGGTTACTGGTGTAGAAAGGGATATTATCGTAACCATGGTTACTAGTGTAGAAGGGGAGATTATTGTACCCATAGTTACTGGTGTAGAAGGGGATATTATCGTAACCATGGTTACTGGTGTAGAAGGGGATATTATCATACCCATAGTTACTGGTGAAGAAGGGGAGTGTGGTGACCGTGTAGGTGAGCTCAAGGTCAGGGGACTCTTGGTCGATAAAGTGGAGCTCCTTCTTCGTCAGGTGGATCACCTCCGTCTCCTTGACGAACAGGTGTCGTACTACACCTGGTGCCTCTTTAGGAGGCTGGTCAGGTACAGGGTTGATGACGATCACCACAACCTGCACGACATGACACACACAGAAAAGTCAAAGTCAAAGTCTGCTTTATTGTCAATTTCTTCACATGCCAAGACATACAAAGAGATCAAAATTACGTTTCTCACTATCCCACGGTGGAGACAAGACATATTCTACCAATTTAAGTCCACAGACAAACATAACATTCAAGTAAACAATAAAAAAGTAAATAAGGTTAAACAGGGTTAAGAGGGGTTTCTGTGTGTGTGTGAGGGTTGATAACAGCAACTGTGTGCGTGTGTGTGTGTGTGTGAGGGTTGATTAAAATCACGACAACCTGCAAGACACAACAAACATAGAACAGGGTTTAGAGGGATGTGTGTGTGTGTGTGTTTGTGTTTGAGGGATGATGACGATCACAACAACCTATAGTACAAACACAGAACAAGGTTGGGGTGTGTGTGTGTGAGAGAGAGATTGGGCGAATGAGTGTGCATGTGTGTGTGTTCTAACCTGAGGCTCTGAGAGATTTGGTGGGTCATGGAAGTCTGAAAGCACCACTTCAAAGGAGTCATCGAACACCTCGTTGCCTAGGTGACGGTAGTAGATGACTGAGTGAAAAAGATCCTTCTGGAGAAAGCGAGACACAGGATATCCTGGAAGACAGAGAGAGAGAAAGAGAGAGACTTGAGAAATTGCACAAACTTTGCACCACCAACAGCACAGTTAGAACTAGTAAGATCCTGCTAGCATAATAACTGACCCTGCTAGCATAATAACTGATCCTGCCATCCTGTCAACTGACCCTGCTAGCATGATAACTGACCCTGCTAGCATAATAACTGACCCTGCCATCCTGTTAACTGACCCTGCTAGCATAATAACTGATCTGCCTAGCACGCTCCCTGACCTTGCTAGCATGCTAACTGTCCCTGCTAGGATGCTAACTGATCCACCTAACACACTCCCTGACCTTGCTAGCATGCTAACAGGGTCAGTTAGCATGCTAGCAAGGTTAGGGAGTGTGCTAGGTGGATCAGTGACCCTGTTAACATGCTAACTGACCCTGTTAGCATGCTAACTGACCTTGCTAGGATGCTAACTGACCTTGCTAGCATTCTAACTGACCTTGCTAGGATGCTAACTGACCTTGCTAGCATTCTAACTGACCTTGCTAGGATGCTAACTGACATTGCTAGCATGCTAACTGACCTAGCTAGCATGCTAACTGACCTTGCTAGCATACTAACTGATCTTGCTAGCATGCTAACTGACCTTGCTAGCATACTAACTGATCTTGCTAGCATGCTAACTGACCTGTGACACCAGGCCCCGGCATCTTCATGATCTCCCCGGCGCGGGGTGGCAGTGTGACGTTGTAGAGGATGTAGTCGTCGCTGGAGTCGGTGTCGGCTGCCTGCAGGACAGAGCCCCGCAGCAGCGCGGTTTGACCCTCGGCCAGCTCCAGCACCGTGTTGGTGATGAGGAACGGCGGGCTGTCGTCCTTGGGCAGGACGCTGATGGGGAACTTGTGCCGTGTGTGGTGGATGCCGTCCGTGATGCGGAACACCACATAGTCCTTGGTGGTGTCGCTATCGTCATGGTGATAGCGCACCACGCCAGCCTTGATGTCACTGATGGTGAACATGAAGCCTTTGCCCCCTGAGAGAGAGAGGGAGAAACAGGCATGACTTCAGCACCTTCATAACCACACACACACACACACACACACACACACACACACACACACACATTACCTCTGACAGTCAGCCTGCCGTGCTGCAGTCCGTCCACGGTGATGAGACGCACGGCTTTGGGGTTGTCATTGTCCACGATCTGCAGCTGCTCCCACGTGATTGGGCGAGACTGTCCCTCTAGCAGACTGAGGCCTGTCACAAACCAAACAATCATGTTCTTTACAGAGACACGTTTTAATGCAGCGCCTTGTGACGGCCCACAAACCACCCCACAAACACCCCACAAACACCCCCACCCCCCAAACACCCCACAAACACCCCCACCCCACAAACATCCCACTAACACCCCACAAACACCCCACAAACTACCCCAACCCCACAAAACACCCCACAAACCACCCCCACCCCACAAACACCCCACATGACAAACCACCCCACAAACAGCCCCACAAACACTGCACAAACAGGTCTGGTTTTATTATATTTGCTCACAGTTTTTCACAGTGTGTGTGTGTGTGTGTGTGTGTGTGTGTGTGTGTGTGTGCGTGCGTGCATGTGTGTGCATGCGTGTGTGTGGTGTGGTGTGTGCGGTGTGTTTGTGTGTGTGTGTGTTGTGTGGGGCTGTGGCTGGTCCAGCAGTAAGAAGGGAAAGTTGCTCTTTATGGCTGTACGTAAAACTAGCCCCCCAGGCATCACTAAGTTACATCAACATGGCATTAAATGTGTGTGTGTGTGTGTGTGTGTGAGTGTTTGTGTGTGTGTGTGCGTGTGTGTGTGATGTGAGTACCCCCCCCCCCCCGCTACCCAGGTTTAATTGAGTTATAGCATCAACATGGCGTGTGTGTGTGTGTAAGTGCGTGCGTGTGCGTGCATGCGTGTGTGTGGTGTGTCCGGTGTGTTTGTGTGTGTGTGTGTGTTGTGTGGGGCTGTGGCTGGTCCAGCAGTAAGAAGGGAAAGTTGCTCTTTATGGCTGTACGTAAAACTAGCCCCCCAGGCATCACTAAGTTACATCAACATGGCATTAAATGTGTGTGTGTGTGTGTGTGACTGTCTATGTGTGTGTGTGTGTGAGTGTTTGTGTGTGTGTGTGCGTGTGTGTGTGATGTGAGTACCCCCCCCCCCCCCCCCCCCCCCCCCCCCCCCGCTACCCAGGTTTAATTGAGTTATAGCATCAACATGGCGTGTGTGTGTGTGTGTGTGTAAGTGCGTGCGTGTGCGTGCATGCGTGTGTGTGGTGTGTCCGGTGTGTTTGTGTGTGTGTGTGTGTTGTGTGGGGCTGTGGCTGGTCCAGCAGTAAGAAGGGAAAGTTGCTCTTTATGGCTGTACGTAAAACTAGCCCCCCAGGCATCACTAAGTTACATCAACATGGCATTAAATGTGTGTGTGTGTGTGTGTGTGACTGTTTATGTGTGTGTTTTTGTGTGTGTGTGTGATGTGAGTACCCCGCCCCCTCCGCCACCCAGGTTTAATTGAGTTATAGCATCAACATGGCTTGTGTGTGTGTGTGTGTTTGTGTGTGTGTGTGTATGTGTGTGTGTGTGTGTGAGTGTGTGTGTGTGTTTGTTATATATCTTCGTATGAGTGTCTCCCCCCCCCCCCCCCCCCCCATAGCTATAGCATCCACATGGTATTAATGACCCTTGGACAGGGAGGCCACTCCCTCGCTAATTAAACCAATCAGCAGATGGCAGCCCTTTAGTAAATGAAGCTACAAATTATTAGCAGATGGCTGCACTTCACTTTATAAATGGAACATTATGGTTTCCAGCCAAACAACACTAAAGGTTATTGATAACAGCACAGAGCAGATACAAACACACACACACAAACACACAAACACACTAACAGACACACACACACACACACACACACTAACACACAAACACACAAACACACAAATACACTAACAGACACACACACACACACACACACATTAACACACAAACACACAAACAAACACACAAACACACTAACACACAAACACACTAAGACACAAACAAACACACAAACAAACACAGACACACACTCACACACAAACACACTAACACACAAATACACTAACAAACACACTAACACACAAACAAACACACAAACAAACACAGAAACACACTAACACACAAACATCACTTAGAGCAAAAACACAAACACAACGCAGAACAACCACAAACACACAAAACAAACAAGGCAGACAGACAGACAGACACACACACACACACACACACACACACAGACAGTAAGACAGACAGACGTACCCATGTTCCAGGAGACTCTGGGAGCGTTGGTGTCAGCGGTGCGCACAGACACGTGGACAGTCATGGGGACGCTCTTCTCAAAGTAGGAGTCGTGGGCCTCAAACTCCACCTGGGACACACACACACAATTACACATTTATATACAGTGATGGGCCTCAAACTCCACCTGGGACACACACACACAATTACATATTTATACTGTATACAGTGATAAACTCAACCTGGGACACATACACAATTACACATTTATATACAGTGATGGGGACGCTCTTCTCAAAGTAGGAGTCGTGGGCCTCAAACTCCACCTGGGACACATACACACATATACAGTATACATTGCAA
>NC_055974.1:30748399-30750899 GCF_018492685.1 Alosa sapidissima
CCGGGTCTTGATGAAATTCACCACTCTCACAACAACGTTCAAAATCTCATTCAGGTCAGGACTAACTAAGCTGCCTTGACACGAGCGCTTCCCTATGAATAACACAGTGCGTCCATTGCACATCAGGTGCTACCTGGGCCTAGGCTACAGATAAAAAAATAAATAAAAAAACTCCTGTTTTTCACGTCAGTTCACGCCCCACCTGGCATGTCGCCGCGACCCACAGTTTGAGTAACATTGCTTTAGTGGCCTTTGGAATCTCACTTTAGTGGCCTTTGGAATCTCACTTTAGTGGCCTTTGGAATCTCACTTTAGTGGCCTTTGGAAGCTCACTTCACTTTAGTGGCCTTGTGATGTTGGTCGTTGGTGACTGACTTTGTAGTGGCCTTTGTAGTGGCCTGTGGAAGAGATACACGTTGGTGACTGACCACACCTTTGTAGTGGCCTTCATAGTGGCCTTCGTAGCGATACACGTTGGTCGTTGTTGACTGACCACACACTCTCTGTCTCGTCTCTGTCCTTCCTGTGCAGACCCTCAGCTGTGAGGAAGTCCCCAAAGCTAACACAACAACCCTTCAGAGGTCAGTTTGGAATTACAGGAACACAGATCATCTCTCCGCGTGTTTATAAAGCTCCCAGCGGGGTTCAGTCAGTTGGGGAGGGGGGGGGTCGCCAGACGTGCAGCGGAAGAGTCGAGAGGCCCGTGGGGAGAGAGTGCAACATCAGCAGTAAATCTGCTCTACACACACACACACACATATACACACACACACACACACACACACACACACACACACACACCACACACACACACACACACACACACACATATACACACACACACACACACACACACACACATATACACATATACCCACATCACACACACACCACACACACACACACACACACACACACACACACACACACACACACACACACACACACACACACACACAGACAGACACACACACACACACACACACACACACACACACACACACACACACACACACACAGACAGACAGACACACACACACACACACACACACACACAGACACACACACACACACACACACACACACACAAACCTGTGAACTCGAAAACAAAGCCAGACACAAGTGAAGCATATGCAAAGATTGCAAATATATCTGTAGTGAAACATCTGCAGTGATTCAGCCTGAGATCGCTGATAACACAGGAATGAAAAAGACTCCTCCTAAGACTCCTCCTAAGACTCCTCACAAGACTCCTCCTAAGACTCCTCACAAGACTCCTCCTAAGACTCCTCACAAGACTCCTCCTAAGACTCCTCACAAGACTCCTTCTAAGACTCCTCACAAGACTCCTTCTAAGACTCCTCACAAGACTCCTCCTAAGACTCCTCCTAAGACTCCTTCTAAGACTCCTCACAAGACTCCTTCTAAGACTCCTCCTTAGGCTACGTCTACACAAAACCGCCGGGTGAATTTTCTCTTACCGCTTTCACACCTTTAACGGCACCGGTAAAGAAAAACCTTGCGTGCACACACAGAGGTGTAACTGGCTAAATGTGCTGTAGTGCATATGCCAGACCAGTCGATGGCGCCGCTGTGCAGAGGCTTCACGTTTAATTTGCGTGAATCGTGTAGAAGAACAAAAAACATTGTTGTGTTGAAACAGTTTGTTGAGCAGTTGCATGAAATGAGGAGACTACAGACAATTCTGTTTCCGATTCAACTGTTAAACTAATAAAGTTTGTTTTCAAGGTATGTGACTGCTATTTGAAATTTCAAATGCTTAGCCTACGCATTGCATTAGGTCTGAGCACCACTGGAGAAAACATTAACATGCAGTAAGCTAATGTTTAACTAAGTTAAGCTAACGTGTGCTTCTAGCTTAGCCACAAAAGGCTGATAGGCTACATTGTGCACATAAATCATGACAGGGGAAAGAAAAAACATTTTAATATAATAACAAATGGTTTGTTTTGACAAGCAGCGTGTAAGGTCGAGTGCCGTGGCTGAGTTGAGAGGTGGGGCTATGTCGTCATAAAATTGCCGGCTTCGCACCCACAGGCGTCTACACGGCGAAAGTTAGCCGGCGGTTTCAAAAATTCCCACTTCGGTGTTGTGTTCACGCAAGGCGTAACCGATAACAAAACCTCACTGGTTTCACAAAAACCGGCGTCGTGTAGACGGCCCCTAAGACTCCTCCCAAGACTCCTCCAAGACTCCTCCAAGACTCACAAGACTCCTCCAAGACTCCTCACAAGACTCCTCCAAGACTCCTCCAAGACTCCCAAGACTCCTCCAAGACTCCTCACAAGACTCCTCCAAGACTCCTCACAAGACTCCTCACAAGACTCCTCCCAAGACTCCTCCAAGACTCCTCCAAGACTCCTCCTAAGAGTCCTCAGGTCTACCCTCCCTCCCTCCAGATTAATTTCATATGTGCCTAAACTGAGAAAAACTGGACCAGTGAATCCCACAGCAACTTAACCATGAGCCCAGCCCCGCC
>NC_055974.1:30758399-30770899 GCF_018492685.1 Alosa sapidissima
TTGGACTGGCTGATGCATCAAGCCGTGTCGGAGTTTGTGTTTTGGCTATGGGGGGCTTTCAGTACACACCCCTTGAACTTCGACAGTTCGCCTCCACCGACACCATCAACATCGAGGTGCTCCACCTCTGCCGGGCAGCGGGGATCCTCCGGCGGAAACGCTACTTGCACAGAGGCGCACGTCGCTCTATCATCCGTGCGACAGACGAAAGCATCCCTCCATCATCTCCATGGGATTTCTTGCCTAATCAACACGGTTTTCCAGAGCAGTCCGCTCCCGCAATCAACTCGCTCCCTACAGTGTCAGTGGAGAATCTACAGCGACCAACAACGCAGAGAGAATCTGTCTCTCACATCTTGGACAACTTCGATGGAGCTGCTGAGAATGTCACATCACCATGTCAGACTGCGCCTGAACCGCCGCAAGACCTTCATCCGAAGGTAAAAGTTCTCACAGCTGGTTCACCGCAGGAAGTTCTGCAGCATGCGCAAGACCCTCCTCCCGTCAAATTTGCGTTATTGAACGCACAATCTATCTGTAACAAGACTTTCATTTTAAACGACCGCTTCACGTCTCATCACCTGGACTTTCTGTTTATAACGGAGTCTTGGCTCAGCGGAAATGACGTCATTCCACTTGGTGAACTCTGCCCTCCTCACTGCAGCTTCATGAATTCCCCTAGGGCTACTGGTCGTGGAGGTGGTCTGGTCACTGTTTATAATAACAACTTTAAATGTAGAATTGTACAAATTGATATGTTCTCCATTTTTGAGGTACAGCTTGTAAAGATAAATGCCACCCTCCTCTGTGCATTAGTTTACCGACCACCAAAAATTAAGCTTAATTGTAATTTTATTCAAGAATTTGCTGATCTACTATCTTTTATGGCCTCTCGCTCTGACAATTTCATGATTTTAGGGGATTTTAACATTCACATCTGTTGCCCATCAAAACCTTTGGTTAAGGACTTTTTATGCCTTGTGGACTCTTTCAATCTTGTGCAATCTGTTATGGCCCCGACGCATCAGAAAGGCCACACATTAGACCTAGTATTGTCTTATGGTTTTAATGTTTCCAACTTAGAAATTATGGATGTTTGGGTCTCTGATCATTTTTTTATTTTATTTGAATCTATTTTGTTTTGTCCCCCTGTATCTCCCCCTAAGTCCTATTCCTTTGCCCGTTCTATTAATTCCACCACAGCCACAACATTCTCTAATACTTTCATCCTCTCTCACTCACCTACTGTACTATCTCTGTTGCTATTTCCACCTGCTCTGACATTGAAGAATTAGTCACTCTCTTTAATGCATCCTGTCTTGAGACCTTAGACTGTGTTGCCCCACTAAAACAAAAGCGTGTCAAAACTATCACCACTCCATGGTTAAATGCCACGACCCGTTCTGTCAGAAAATCTTGCAGGAAAGCAGAGCGCAAATGGAAAAAAGAGAAGCTTCAGGTCTTCTATGACCTTTTCAGAGATTCTCTAAAGACCTACCAAAACTCTGTTAAGGCAGCAAAGGTTGAGTATTATGCTCAGCTTATCAACAATAATGCTCATAGGCCAAAAGTTTTATTTAATACCATTAACTCTATTATAAATCCTGCCTCTGCGTCATCTACTCTTGCCCCTTCAACAGAAATCTGTGAGAAGTTCCTCAACTTCTTCATCGATAAAATTGACAAAATAAAATCTCAAATCTCACCTCCAGATTCATATCCCTCAGTGATAGAACTTTCACCTAGCTGCCTCCAACAGTCTCAGGCTATATCTTCCTCCCAGCTTTCTGAGGTTGTCTCCCATATGAAATCTACATCCTGCCACTTAGATGTTTCACGCCTTTTTAAAGAAGCTTTTACCATCATCTGCCCTCTTGTATTGGCCATAATTAATCACTCACTAACCAATGGAGTGGTCCCCTCAGGTTTTAAACGTGCAATTGTGCAACCTTTACTGAAGAAACCTAACCTTGAGCCCAGTGACCTGAAGAATTATAGGCCTATTTCTAAATTACCTTTTCTGTCAAAGATACTAGAAAAGGTTGTCCTCTCTCAGGTTTCTTCTTATCTGAGTGAGTTCAATATATGTGATAAATTCCAATTAGGTTTTAGATCTCTACACAGCACTGAATCGGCCTTGCTTAAAGTCCAAAACGACATTTTCTTAGCAGTTGATTCTGGATCTTGCGCCCTCTTGGTGCTTCTTGATCTGAGTGCAGCATTTGACACCATTGACCATAACATCCTATTAAAACGCTTGGAGGATGAAGTTGGTCTCCAGGGTTCTGTTTTGCAATGGTTCTCTTCTTATCTTAGTGATAGATCATTTTCAGTTAGTTTAGGCAATTTCTCCTCTTCCTCTGCCCTTATAAAGTGTGGTGTTCCTCAGGGTTCCATTTTGGGCCCTCTTTTATTCTCTCTTTATATGCTACCCCTTGGCTCAATTTTTAAAAAGTATAACATTCAGTATCACTGCTATGCAGATGACACTCAGTTTTACCTGCCTGTTAACACTAATGGCATTTGTTCTTTGGAGAATATTTTTAACTGTCTCAGTGACATCAAATGCAGATGGCAAGACATTTTCTTCAACTGAACGAAAGTAAAACTGATATAATTATTTTTTCTTGAAAAATGCACTAGGACCTCTCTCTGCAAACTGCCACAGTGAAGTAAAGAATCTTGGGGTTTTCTTTGACTCCTCTTTAAATTTTAATAAGCAAATAAATAGTGTGGTCAAAGGAAGCTTTTTCCAGTTAAGAACCATTGCAAAACTGAAGCCCTTTTTGTCCTTCTCCGATCTTGAAACTCTTATACATGCTTTCATAACATCTAGACTAGATTATTGTAATTCACTATTTGAAGGCCTGACCCACTCCACTCTCAACAGACTTCAGCTAGTTCAAAATGCAGCAGCTAGATTATTAAGTGGCTCTAAGAAACGTGAGCATATAACTCCTGTGTTGGCTAAGCTGCACTGGTTACCTGTGGAGCACAGAGTTAAGTTTAAAATTTAACTTTTTGTCTTCAAAGCCCTCAGTGGTTTGGCACCTAGTTACATAGGTGACCTACTAATTCCTTACAGCACTCCAAGATCACTTAGGTCTTCATCTCAGAATATTCTCTATATCCCCAAAACACGCCTTAAAACTAAGGGTGATAGAGCCTTCTCTGTTGTTGTCTACCTGTACATATTAAGTCCTAGTCTACCTGTACATATTAAGTCCTCTCCAAGCATTGACTGCTTTAAGTCTAACTTAAAGACTTTCATTGTCTCCCAAGCTTTTAATCTACCTTAATACCCCCCCCCACACACACACACACACACACACACTCTTTATTCTTTATTTTATTTTTGACCAATTTGTTTATTATTTCAATTACTTATTTATTTTCCCCCCCATGTTATATTATTATTGTTGTTGTACCATTGTCATTGTTTTATGTTTGTTTGTAAGCACTTTGGTTCAACTCAGTTGTTTTTAAATGTGCTATAGAAATAAAGTTGACTTGACTTGACACACCTACACACACACCTACACACACACACTCACACACACACACACACACACACACACACACACACACACACACACTTACACCTACACACACACACACACACACACACACACACACACACACACAGATACACACAGATACACACACAAACATCTAAATATCTGTCTGAGAGAGAGACACACACACACATCTGTCTGTCTGTTGCCTGCTGTCATGTCTGTTACTCTCTCTATCATTCTCTCTGTCATGTCTGTTACTCTCTATCCTTCTCTGTCTGTTACTCTCTCTATCCTTCTCTCTCTCTGTATTCTCTCTATCCTTCTCTCTCTCTCTGTACTCTCTCTATCCTTCTCTCTGTCATCTCTGTTACTCTCTCTATCCTTCTCTGTCTGTTACTCTCTCTATCCTTCTCTCTGTCTGTGTACTCTCTCTATCCTTCTCTCTCTCTGTATTCTCTCTATCCTTCTCTCTCTCTCTGTACTCTCTCTATCCTTCTCTCTGTCATGTCTGTTACTCTCTCTATCCTTCTCTCTGTCATGTCTGTTACTCTCTATCCTTCTCTCTGTCTGTTACTCTCTCTATCCTTCTCTCTCTGAAAGAATGCAGCAGGTTCTGTTTTCATATACTTCTTTTCCTCATTCTTTCTCTCCATCTCTCTCTCTCCTTCCCTCTCCCTCTCTCTCTATCCCTCTCTCACATTGCTGTTACCACTGCCTCTCATCTCCTTAATGACAGGGTCCTCTAGCCAACTATTTCCCAAGCAGGATTAGTCCCCCTCCACACACACACACACACACACACACCCTTCTTTCCCAGGATGACTCAAGGAGGCAGAAAGACAAGAGGGGGCTGGAGGAACAAGAAAGGACCAAAGAAAAACGGCTCCTCTAAACAATCTTGCCCCCCTCCCACACACACACACACACACACACACACACACACACACACACACACACACAGCCCTCTCTGGCAGTCTACCAGCACACATTCACATGTGCAACAACATGGTGATGGTTTCCAGGCCTGGGACATCAGACACACACACACTCACAGACACACGCGCGCACACAGACACGAATTTCATTGTGTTGGTATGAATATATGTTGTAGTGTGTGATTCCCACAGTGTTAAAAAAATATACTAACGTCTTAGAAACGTTGTAGCCTGGCCTTAATTGCCTTCCTACGTACATCCGCTCGATTTTCATCTCCCTCTACGACTCCGTCTGGGATTCCGGCCATTGGCCTCGCTCGCAACGGAAAATTCAACTCCAAACAAATCAGCGAGCAGGAGGCGGGAGTTGTGAGAGACGACGTCGAGATTCTGCGCTGCGTTTGAATTGTAGTCCTCGAGGAGTTGGCAATGGCATAAGTTAATGAAGCAACTCAGTCCGTGCTGGCTGTGCTTCCAAATATTCAGGAATTGAAGTCCGAACAAAAGGAGTGTTTAACACATTTTATTTCGGACAAAGATGTCGTGGCCCTACTCCCTACGGGATTTGGGAAACGTTTGATTTGTATCGCGCAGTAGCCTCGATATTAAATTACAGCATGTGCGGCAGACCCGGTATGAACGAAGCGGCGTGTTTTCTTTTTTTTTTTTTAGAACTTGTTTTTTATTATTTCCATTTATCAAGTGCAGTCATACAGTATGTACAATATGTTACAGTAAGATGCCACAGGTAAGCCTACAGGAAGGTTAACAGTCCATAGATGTCTTTCATCCTAATCATAATGTGAGGTAGGATCTTTATCCTAGCAGTACCACATTCTTACATATTACATTTAGTTTCACATTGCAGATGTCCATTGTCTATAAAGAATAAACAAATTAATAAAAAAAAAAAATAAATAAATAAATAAATAAATAAAAAAAAGGGTGTGCATAAACCCAGATAGGGAGAAATAATTAAATTATAGTATTCTGCACATCATTCATATCAAGTGAAAGTGTAAGGCAATGGGTGACCATTTATTTAGGAATACATCTGCTTTCAGTTGTAACAATGCTGTTGTATACTTCATATTGTAAACGTCCTGGATTCTATCCCTCCATTGTGTAACTGTTGGAGGGTGTGGCTTCAGCCAAGAGGCTGTGATTACTTTATTCGCTATTAAAAGAAGGACTCTCAGCAAATATGCTTGGCTATGCTCTTCAAGATCAGCAGGCAGTACCCCCAGCACAAAATGTGATGGTTCAAGAGGTGAATCTATCCAGAGACGTGTTCTTATTTCTTCTTGCACATTGTGCCAGTAGGCTGATACCTTTGGGCAGTCCCAACATATATGCAGCACCAAGCCACAACCTCTCCACAACCTCTCCACAACCTCTCCAGCACCAAGCCACAACCTCTCCACAACCTCTCCAGCACCAAGCCACAACCTCTCCACAACCTCTCCACAACCTCTCCAGCACCAAGCCACAACCTCTCCACAACCTCTCCAGCACCAAGCCACAACCTCTCCACAACCTCTCCACAACCTCTCCAGCACCAAGCCACAACCTCTCCACAACCTCTCCACAACCTCTCCAGCACCAAGCCACAACCTCTCCACAACCTCTCCAGCACCAAGCCACAACCTCTCCACAACCTCTCCACAACCTCTCCAGCACCAAGCCACAACCTCTCCACAACCTCTCCACAACCTCTCCAGCACCAAGCCACAACCTCTCGACAACCTCTCCACAACCTCTCCACAACCTCTCCAGCACCAAGCCACAACCTCTCCACAACCTCTCCACAACCTCTCCAGCACCAAGCCACAACCTCTCCACAACCTCTCCACAACCTCTCCACAACCTCTCCAGCACCAAGCCACAACCTCTCCACAACCTCTCCACAACCTCTCCAGCACCAAGCCACAACCTCTCCACAACCTCTCCACAACCTCTCCACAACCTCTCCAGCACCAAGCCACAACCTCTCCACAACCTCTCCAGCACCAAGCCACAACCTCTCCACAACCTCTCCACAACCTCTCCAGCACCAAGCCACAACCTCTCCACAACCTCTCCACAACCTCTCCAGCACCAAGCCACAACCTCTCCACAACCTCTCCAGCACCAAGCCACAACCTCTCCACAACCTCTCCACAACCTCTCCAGCACCAAGCCACAACCTCTCCAGCACCAAGCCACAACCTCTCCACAACCTCTCCACAACCTCTCCAGCACCAAGCCACAACCTCTCCAGCACCAAGCCACAACCTCTCCACAACCTCTCCACAACCTCTCCAGCACCAAGCCACAACCTCTCCACAACCTCTCCAGCACCAAGCCACAACCTCTCCAGCACCAAGCCACACCCTCTCCACAACCTCTCCACAACCTCTCCAGCACCAAGCCACAACCTCTCCAGCACCAAGCCACAACCTCTCCACAACCTCTCCAGCACCAAGCCACAACCTCTCCACAACCTCTCCAGCACCAAGCCACAACCTCTCCACAACCTCTCCACAACCTCTCCAGCACCAAGCCACAACCTCTCCAGCACCAAGCCACAACCTCTCCACAACCTCTCCACAACCTCTCCAGCACCAAGCCACAACCTCTCCACAACCTCTCCACAACCTCTCCAGCACCAAGCCACAACCTCTCCAGCACCAAGCCACAACCTCTCCAGCAACAATCTGAGGTGTTGCTCCATTTTGATGTTATAGATGGAGTTCTAAAGTATCTCATTTTAATTTTCCATCCAAATTCCTTCCAGTTTGGACTGCTGGTTGCCCTGTGTCCTTGACTACATGACGTCTCCCACTGCTCATCTGGGATTATTGTGTTCATTTCTAGTTCCCATTTTTGTTTAATATCCAAGTTATTTTCTTTAAGTTCTTCCTGCAGTATCTTGTAAATATGTGATATGAACTTCGTCTTTACTATTCCTTTAGTTATTGATATAAAGAAGTGTTCTATTTTTGTTGGCAAGGAGCAGAGCTTTTCCCATTCGTGATGCTTTTGTAAATAGCGCCTAATTTGTAAATACCTAAAAAAGTCCTGGCTAGGTAATTCATATTCTTCTTTAAGCTGTTCGAATGATTTTAGGACTGGACCGTCAAACAGCTGATCCAAAACCACCAAACCCCTTTCCTTCCATTTCAGGAATCCTTTGTCCAGCCTAGCTGGGGAGAACTCACAGTTGTTTGCTATCATGATAGCTCTGGAAATGGTCATGGGAAGTTGTAGTTTTTTCCTCACAATTGACCATATTTTCAAGGTATTTTTACTCCATACATTAACTATCTTCTTTTTCCCCCATATATCTTGGTTTAAGAATGGAATTGAATTTAATGGCAAATTTGGGCATTCACTCTGCTCCATTCTAACCCAAACAGTGTCAGTGTCTTGGGATATCCAAGCAACCATTGATCTGAGTTGAGCTGCCCAATAATATTTTTTCATATTAGTCAAGTCCAGGCCTCCATTGTCTTTTGGACAGAGTAGTCTTTTAAATTTAAGTCTGGGTCGCTTGCCTTGCCAAATAAACCGAGACAGCCATTTATCTAATGTAGTAAAGGTGGACGTACAGTAGGAACATAGATAGGTAATGATTGAAAGAGAAAAAGCAACCTACATGTAGGTAAAATGTTCATTCTTATAGTTTCTATTCTGCCTATCAGGGATAGTGGTAAGATTTCCCATCTTGTAAGGTCTGCTTTTATGTGGCCCATCAATTTCCCATAGTTGGCTTTAAATCATTTTGATAGGTCCGCTGTTATAATAATTCCCAAATATCTAAACTCTTGCGACCAGCGGAAATCAAGCCTTCCTGACAGTTGAATTGGCCAATGTCCAACTAACATCATTGCCTCTGATTTTGATTGGTTAATTTGATAACCAGAGAGTTCTCCATATTTCTTTAAGGTGTCTATCAGTGCAGGAACAGAAAGGACTGGATCACTTATATAAGTGAGGATATCGTCCGCATAAAGAGATATCTTGTGCTCCTTATTACCCATGTCATTAATGCCTTTTATTCCCTCGTTTTGTCTTATAGACGCTGCCAGAGGTTCAATATTTATAGCAAAGAGTAGGGGGCTAAGGCAGTCCCCTTGCCTCACCCCTCTCTGTAGTTCAAAGAATTCAGAACAGCATCCATTTACTCTGACACGTGATTTTGGATTTCTGTAGATAACCCTGACCCAATCTATAAACCTTGGGTGGAAACCCATGACAAGTAGCGTTCTGTACAAAAAGTCCCACTTTACAGTGTGAAATGCTTTTTGTGCGTCAAAGCTTATTAACATTGATGTTTGCTTGTTTCTTTTAGCGCAAGTAATGATGTTCAGAGTTCTCCTTATATTGTTAGCACCTTGCCTGTTAGGAATGAACCCTGTTTGGTCTGGATTAATCAAAGTAGTAATATGTCTCTGAACTCTATGTGCTAAAGTACTTGTCAATAATTTTTGATCATTGGATAGCAAGCTAATGGGTCTGTATCACTCACAGAGTGTTGGGTCTTTCCCTTCTTTATGGATCACGGATATAATGGCCTGTGACCATGTCTCCGGAGGATTGTTCTGGAATAGGGAGTATCTAAATACCTTAGTTAGTACAGGTGCTAAGTCATTTATGAAGCATTTATAGAATTCTCCAGGAAGTCCATCGACTCCTGGAGATTTGTTACTTTTTAATCTTTTTATAGCATCTCTTATTTCTATTTCTGTAATTGGTGTTATCATCTGTTTTGAGACTTCCTCTGATAATGTGGGGAGATCCAAACCAGTGAGGAAGGTTTCAGTATCCTCTCCCAATGTTTGCAAACTGGGTTCTTTGTATAAGTTTTGGTAGAATGACGCTAAGGCATCTGCTATGTCCTTGGGTTGAGATACTGTTTTTCTCAATGTAGGGTGACAAACCTTGGAGACACAAACTAGATGTTACTAGTTCTTGTGATTTTGTGTTGTGTCTCTAAAAGTTTTATTTTCTCTTCCAAATTTGATTGTTCCTTGAGTCGCTGTCTCTTAATTTTTGTTGATATCTGTATGATTTTTCCTCTTATAACTGCTTTTGCTCCCTCCCACAGAACTGAAGGATCGACCTCACCATTGTCATTGATCTCAAAATATTCTTTTAGTGTTTTACTTAACTCTTCCACTGTCTCAGAATTGTTCAGCAGTGATACACTTAACCTCCAGTATCTGAAAAAAGAGTGCTTACCTAGATCTATTTTCAACACAATGAGAGCATGATCACTCAGCGTTATAGGTTCAATCAAACAATCTGTTACGTTATGTATGTATTGTTGGGGGAGACAGAAAAAGTCAATCCTTGAATAACTATTGTGCACATTTAAGAAAAAACTAAAATCTTTTCCTTTTGGGTTTTTAGATCTCCACGGGTCTGTAAGACCCAGTTCCGACACGAAATTGTTTAAGGTTTTTGTTTTGGGGCAGCAAGATCCCTTTTCCACGGGTCCAAGTCCCCCCATATTATTAAGATCCCTTTTGAATGGCCTGCAATGATGTTAGCGATGTCTCTACAGAACATTGGGGCATATATATTCAATATGGATAGCGATGTCTCTACAGAACATTGGGGCATATATATTCAATATGGATAGCGATGTCTCTACAGAACATTGGGGCATATATATTCAATATGGATAGCGATGTCTCTAAAGAACATTGGGGCATATATATTCAATATGGATAGCGATGTCTCTACAGAACATTGGGGCATATTCGTTTGGGGCATATATATTCAATATGGATAGCGATGTCTCTACAGAACATTGGGGCATATTCATTTGGGGCATATATATTCAATATGGATAGCGATGTCTCTACAGAACATTGGGTCTCTAAAGAACATTGGGGCATATTCGTTTGGGGCATATATATTCAATATGGATACCTCTGTCCCTCCAACAGTCCCAACAACCATGACATACCGACCTGATTTATCCTGTATCACCTTCTCTGTACTAAAAGCCAGATTTCTGTTAATTAAAGTAGCCACCCCTCTTTTTCTCCCATTTGATGCGCTGTACACTACACTGACCCATTCCCTTCTTAATTTTAAGTGCTCACTCTCTGGTAAATGGGTTTCTTGTAATAGTGCAATTGAGCATTGCATTTTTTTTAACTGAGAGAATATTTTCTTCCTTTTGATAGGATGGTTTAATCCATGGACATTATAACTCACTAAAGTCAGATTATCCATGTGGATAACTATATCCCATAATTTTGTCCCTCAGAGTTAACATGACATTTCCAATTGTAGGTCCATACCCGTGTTTACAAAGCACCTTATGTGACTGCCTAATTGTAAAAAATGCATACAACGTCCACCATTGTGGAAAATAAGAACACACAAATAGAACAAGAAAAAAACAAACTTCCAAAAGCCCGACTGTTCTAACAAACTCAGTCTGAACAAGAACGGAGAGTTGTGACCAGTCTCTCCGGGGATGAGCACAAAGGGCTGTTGCAACTATAGCCTACGCTGATAAGTCGCCTATGAGATGGCCTATTGCCAACACAGAGGGAAAACAGAAGAAAAAAAAGCCCGCAATTGAGGAGAACCATCATTCCTTATTGAATAACTTTAAATGATGAAACTAGCCAAACAATGTTAAGATATATCGTGTCATAGTCCCTTTTTTTTTTTTTTAGATCGCTACTCACAATTCAGTTTCCTCTGTCCATCAACGGCCTCCAGAAACAATGCTCTTCAGATCTGCGTTAGTCATTAAATTCACTCTGTTGGATGTTGAAGCCTCAGTCCAGTTATTTTCCAAAAGTTCGGCCCGGAGCGTCTCCCGTTTGTCCAGTTGAACATGGATACCCAACTCTCCGAGTGTTGTGGCCGCATCTGCGAGGGTCGCGAAGGTCTTCGTTCCAGATTCCAGGTGAATTTTCAGCTTGGCAGGGAATGGCGACTGAGCTTTGATGTTCTTTTCTTTAAGCAGTTTCATCACGTCTCTTACTTGCTTTCGTTTCTTCTGGACGTCTGATGTGTAGTCCTGGTCAAAGAAAATCTTATGCCCCTTGTATGACACTCCTCCGCGGTGCTTCCATGCTTCCTGGATTACCATTTCGATGATGGATCTCGGGGGGCTTGCTGGATCTTTCGGTCTCATAGTCAATGACCGGTGTGCCCTCACTATATTTAAACTGGGCTCCTCTGGTAGTGACAATGAGGTTCGAATGAGATCATTTATGAAACTCAGCATGTCTCCGTGAGTGTCCTCATCTTCTTTCACCCCATATATACGGACGTTATTCCGTCTTGCTCTGGACTCTAAATCGTCACATTTTGCTGAAAGGCTAGCATCTCTTTGTAGCAAGTAGTGAAGGGATCGTTCTTTGCGTTTTATCTTCTGTCACTCTGCCTCTGTTCGTATTCACTCACTCGTCATTCCAATTTTGTCGTCCTTTCATCCAGTTCAGCAAGTGCGGATTCTACTCTTGCTAAGGAGTTTTTAGTTTCTTTAGAGGCTTCGGCGTGTTCCTTTCGTAGTGTGCGCAACTCAGCTAGCACTGTCGCCATGTTCTCTTCTTCCACATCCTTTGGATTCTGTTGCTCGTCTTTTTTCGATAGTTTGCCCTTCTTCTCTGTGTCTTTTCGGCTGCCTGACATTGTGGTAGATTATTGTGAGTAGTTTGTGCAGAAAATAAAAAGTTTAGTTAAGGTTTGGCTAGTTTTAAAAGTTCTCCTCGGGGAGCTTAAGAATCAGGCTGCTGCCCTCGCCATGTCGTCACAGGAAGTCCAAGCGGCGTGTTTTCAATGATCACATCTAGCTTTGACAATTGTGATGATATTGGGGGGCTATTTGCCCCCGTGTTGGGCTATTTGCCTCCGTGTTAGGCTTTCCCCTGTGTTCTCCTGTGTCTTCTGTTTTCCCAGCGTGTGCGCGTGTGTGTGTGTGTGTGCAAGTGTTTGTGTCTCCCTCTCCCTCCTGTGTCATAGAATGTGTCAATGAGTTCTGATGTGTTTTGATTGGGGGGAGGTGTCCGGGAGGGAATATTTAGGGGTTCAG
>NC_055974.1:30775899-30840595 GCF_018492685.1 Alosa sapidissima
AGAGGGAGGGTAGAGGGAGGGAGGTGCAGGGTAGAGGGAGGTGCAGGGCAGAGGGAGGTGCAGGGTAGAGGGAGGGTAGCGGGAGGTGCAGGGTAGAGGGAGGGTAGAGGGAGGGAGGTGCAGGGTAGAGGGAGGTGCAGGGCAGAGGGAGGTGCAGGGTAGAGGGAGGGTAGAGGGAGGTGCAGGGTAGAGGGAGGGAGGTGCAGGGTAGAGGGAGGGTAGAGGGAGGGAGGTGCAGGGTAGAGGGAGGGTAGAGGGAGGGTAGAGGGAGGTGCAGGGTAGAGGGAGGTGCAGGGTAGAGGGAGGGTAGAGGGAGGTGCAGGGTAGAGGGAGGGTAGAGGGAGGTGCAGGGTAGAGGGAGGGTAGAGGGAGGGAGGTGCAGGGTAGAGGGAGGGTAGAGGGAGGTGCAGGGTAGAGGGAGGGTAGAGGGAGGGAGGTGCAGGGTAGAGGGAAGGTAGAGGGAGGGAGGTGCAGGGTAGAGGGAGGTGCAGGGTAGAGGGAGGGTAGAGGGAGGTAGAGGGAGGGAGGTGCAGGGTAGAGGGAGGTGCAGGGTAGAGGGAGGGTAGAGGGAGGTGCAGGGTAGAGGGAGGTGCAGGGTAGAGGGAGGGTAGAGGGAGGTGCAGGGCAGAGGGAGGTGCAGGGTAGAGGGAGGGTAGAGGGAGGTGCAGGGTAGAGGGAGGGTAGCGGGAGGTGCAGGGTAGAGGGAGGGTAGAGGGAGGGAGGTGCAGGGTAGAGGGAGGGTAGAGGGAGGTGCAGGGTAGAGGGAGGGAGGTGCAGGGTAGAGGGAGGGTAGAGGGAGGGAGGTGCAGGGTAGAGGGAGGGTAGAGGGAGGGTAGAGGGAGGTGCAGGGTAGAGGGAGGTGCAGGGTAGAGGGAGGGTAGAGGGAGGTGCAGGGTAGAGGGAGGTGCAGGGTAGAGGGAGGTGCAGGGTAGAGGGAGGGTAGAGGGAGGGAGGTGCAGGGTAGAGGGAGGTGCAGGGTAGAGGGAGGTGCAGGGCAGAGGGAGGGAGGTGCAGGGTAGAGGGAGGGTAGAGGGAGGTGCAGGGTAGAGGGAGGGAGGTGCAGGGTAGAGGGTGCAGGGTAGAGGGAGGTGCAGGGTAGAGGGAGGGTAGAGGGAGGTGCAGGCTAGAGGGAGGTGCAGGGTAGAGGGAGGTGCAGGGAAATGGAACACTCACTGTTGTAGTTTCCTCTTGATCTACAGAATTACAGAGGGAGGGGGGTTCTTTAACAAGCTCTTTCTCTCTTTTTCTCTCTCTCTATCCTTCTATCCCTCTTCTCTTTCTCTCTCTCTATCCCTCTTCTCTCTCTCTCTCTCTTTTGCGTCTCTGTCTCTCCCCTTCCTGACTGCCTGGGGGCAGTAGTGCACAGCAGGTACGTTTGGAGGGTTTTGAAGGGCAAGTTTGATGTGTGTGTGTGTGTGTGTGTGTGTGTGTGTTGGGGGGGGGGGGGTTAAGTGGATGCAGATTTGTCCCTGAGGCTCAGAAATAGACTTCTACTGACCACACACACACGCCCACACACACCCACACCCACACACACACACACACACACACACACACACACATATACACAAATCAGTAGATCTCTACTGACCACACATACACACACACACACACACTCAGCTGCAGCAGGACAAAAGCACACGGCATCTCTAGATCACACACACACTTTATTTTGTATTTTCCTGCTGGTTTTGTCAGAGTTCAGTCTACGGGCTGTGGCTGAGTTTGGCTGTGTGTAAAGCACCATCACATACATTCCACATCCACTGATCTCTCTCTCTCCCTCTCTCTCTCCCCCCTCTCTCTCTCCATCTCTCTCTCCCTCTCTCCCTCTCTCTCTCTCCCTCTCTCTCTCCTCTCTCTCTCCATCTCTCTCTTTCTCTGAGTTTGGCTGTGTGTAAGGACCATCATATTCCTGCACTGATAGCTTCGTGGTTGGGTCTCAAAGTCTCACTCTTTCCCTTGTCCTTGTTTAAACTCCAGATGGTGTTGTGTGTGTGTGTGTGTGTGTGTGTGTGGTTTCTGTAGTAAACTCCAAATGATGACTTGATCAGGGACGTGCACAGGGATTTTGAGGGGCAGTTGCTCTGACCTGAAAAAAGGGCACCCCCCCCCCCCAAAAAAAAACTCACAGGCTATATGCAGGACTGAGAATAACAGCGTTTTTTTTTTTTTTAAATATATACACAAAGAAGTAAAACACTGAAATACAGCACTCAATCACCTTAACTTATCATTATTATTTTCATGCCCACTAGTGGTATTTATGTTCTGCTCAGGCAAGATCTTTGAAATTACCTTTAAAATAGCCTATGTTTTTTTAGATTACAGTTATTTAGCATGCAGCTCATCTCATCTGGTGATCATCACTTAGGCCTTCCTGTCCTCTGTGCCTCCTCCTGGTCCACATTTTCCTCACATACAGTAGTCTGGAGGCTTATGACTGCTCCTCATCTTAAATGTAATGTAATTATGAAACATTACCATTAGTAGGCTAGGACATTGTCATGTCATCTTTATCACAGTGCAAAGTCTCTGTCTCACCTGCTGGTTGGCTTTTTTGCAGCCAATCCTGCAGTGATTGCTGCCTCCCTGAATTGTCTCTCCCTCTCCTGAATCTGACTCTTTTCAGTGGGCATCTTGGCTTCAAACAATACCCAAAATACTAGTGATATTTAGGCATTTAACCATTTTGAATAAAATAATTAATGTGATGCATTAGGCCTACTTCCATCATTCATTCTTATTGCTAAAACGAAATGTGAGAAACTAACTATCAGCAGACATGTAGCTTAGTTTGCCTAATGCCTACCAAAAAAATAGTAGCCTATAGGCTATGTGATAACGGGCTGCTTCTCTGCAAGCTAACCTATCTGTCTGATTATTTAGGCTAAACGTGGCAAACTCAGCCTGGATTTATGAAGATTTTAATTAATTTCATAAAACGTGATGTAGATGATCGTTCGTTTGTTATACATCACAAACTCACCTTTTCCGACAACGTTGAGTCGTCTCATACGACAACCGCGACAATCTCCTTCTAAGGCTGCTCATGCAGGCTCAACTCAGGTGCCGGCCGCGTGCAGCGCTGCAGCCACGTAAACAGAGTTTGCCCTTCCCCTACTGACTTTCACTTTCGGTGCCCGAATGGAAGTGAATGAGGCTTTGCGATTTTTTTTATCTAGACCTACGTGAAATTCTGCATCCATTGTACGATTTATTTATTTATTTTCCCTATTGGAAGGGCAACATGAGTCAAGAAGGGCATATGGGCAGTTGCCCGGGAAACCTGAGCAACCCCCCTGTGCACGTCCCTGGACTTGAAGACTCTTTCCTTTTTACTTTGTTTGTTTGTTTGTTTATCCCCCTCTGTTGATGAACACATAAGGCCCTGCATGACCACACATGTCACCAGGTTGCCCTGGCAACACCCCCCCCCCCCCCCCCAGACATTACATTAAATCCACCCCCACCCTACCTCCCCAAGAAAGTTAATTTAAAACAGATTAATCATTAATGAAACACCAAGTGTGTGTGGTGAGGGGTGCAAATGGTGTGCCAGAACAGTAATCAACCACACACACACACATGCATGCACGCACACACGCGCACACACACACACACACACACACACAGAACAGTTTTAACTCAACATCTCCCAACCAAATGAACCTGTTTCTACACACACAGCAGCGAGAGGAGAGGAGAGGAGAGGAGAGAGAGGATAGAGGAGAAGAGAGGAGAGGAGAGGAGGAGAGGAGAGGTGAGGAGAGGAGAGGAGGGGAGAGGAGAGAGAGGAGAGGAGAGGAGAGGAGAGGAGAGGAGAGGAGGAAAGAGGAGAGGATAGGAGAGGAGAGAGAGGAGAGGTGAGGAGAGGAGAGGAGAGGTGAGGAGAGGAGAGGAGGAGAGGAGAGAGGAAAGAAGAGGAGGGGAGAGGAGAGAGAAGAGAGGAGATGAGAGGAGAAGAGAGAGAGGAGAGAGGAGAGAGGAGAGGAGAGAGGAATGAGGAGAGGAGGAGAGAGAAGAGAGGAGATGAGGAGAGGAGAGAGGAAAGAGAGGAGAGAAGGGGACACATTGAGCACATACAACACACTGAGCAAGCTTAGTTTAGCCACCAGAACAATAAAGGCATGATTTAGGACTGATCTCAATAAAAGCATGTTTTTAGGACTGATCTCAATAAAAGCATGTTTAGGACTGATCTCAATAAAGGTACGGAAGTCATATTTATTTTGTGTTAATAAATTCAGCACATTGTGCTTGTTTATAATAGTGACTCTTGTGACCAATTAACCAATTAATGCAGACAACCATTCCAATATATGATTCTTGGCACTGTTACTAGTAATAACAACTAGACAATATTATTATTATTATTTAACATAATGATATGTTAAACATTTCTTTATGTATCACATACAGCTTGGCCATCTGTCTTTAGGACTGATGTGTTGGTTGTGTATGTCTCCTCCTAGTGGTCATCTCTGGACCCTACAAGTCTCGTGTTACATTAATCATTTGCTATAGGCGTGTATTTACAAATGTCTTGTTCATGACGAATTAGGCCTTTATTCTTGATATAATCTAATGACCTAGTAAGCCTTGATCTCTACTTACTAATTAGTAGTATGTACCAAAAGAGCATATGTATAACCCACTAGTATTTGAATAAATTCCAAATAGTGGGAGAACAGTTGTAGAATAAGCAAGTGTATGGCTCAACCTCACTGCACTTCACTGCCCAGGTTGCTGTGTCAAACAGCACTAACTGGGAGATTGGCTCCCATTCTAAAGTGGAAACTGGTTCCTTAGCAGCAAGCACATTATCATCAGTAATACCTATGCAGTATGTAGGCCTACTTACTAGTCATGAATTGGTTCCATATTCTAAAGTCAGGCATTATTCTCCCTACAGTATGTCATCTGGAAAACCTGTATTTATCCAACTATACACTGTACATTATTAATCTCTATTGTCTATTGCACTCAAATCCAGAAGAATAAGGATTGAGACTTTGTTTGAGTCAGTAGCCAGTCTGAGATCATTGACTATTTTTACTAGAGCCGTTTCTGTGCTGTGATTTGATCTAAAACCTGATTGGAATTTTTCAAGGATACTGTTTTCGTTGAGGAAGGTATTTAACTGATTACAAACAACTTTTTCAAGTACTTTGCTCAAGAACGGTAGATTTGATATAGGCCTGTAGTTGCTCAGATTGGTATGGTCAAGATTTGACTTTTTAAGTAAAGGTTTCACAACAGCGGTTTTAAAAGCAGTTGGAAATATACCTGTTTCTAATGAGGTATTTATTACCTTGAGAATAAAGGGAGCTAAGCTATCATATACTTTTTTGAGGAATCTAGTAGGGATTGGATCTAAAACACATGTTGAGGAGCCGGTCTGAGTTATAATTTTACCAAGCTCAGATTGAGTAATAGTGCTAAAGGACCTTCATTTTGGGGGGCTGTTTTTGGGTGTACTATCAAACATATTACTTGTGTTACCAATAGCCTCCCTTATAGAAATGACTTTGTTTTTTAAGAAGTCTGCAAATTCTTCGCATCTTAGAGAGGATGCCTTACTGAGTGTATCAAAAGGTGTTTGATGCAATAGCCTATCAATGGTAGAGAACAACACCCTAGAGCTTCCACTGTTTTCAGCAATTACCTTAGAGAAGTGGTTCCTCCTCTCATTCCGGATAGCTCTATTATAATTTGCTATTTTTTCTTTTAGAATGGCACGGTGAACCTGTAACTTAGTTTTTCTCCATGTTCTCTCAGCTTTTCTACATGATCTTTTTAGATCATGGATATTTTCGTTCATCCAAGGTGTCAGTTTGCTACAGGGCCTTTTTTTAGTCTTTAAGGGTGCCACTCTGTCAAGCAGAGCGCCTAATTCATGATTGAGAGCCTCTACCATTTGATCAATGGAATGATGTAAAATATCTAAATTTATGGAGTCTATAAGAGCTATGAACTGCTGTTCTGCTCTAATGTCCAAGAGTCGCGATTTGATTGCAATTTCGGGATGAATTTTTGGAGTATGTAGTACTATATTAAAAGATACACAATGATGATCAGACATATTTATATCATTTACTGATAAGTCTGTAAATGACTGCAAGCGCCTGCAAGCGCCTTATGCTTGATCATCCTTAAAGCACACTGTGGATTTTTTTAAATTTGAATTTATATAGTATATTTAGTATTTCGTTTTTTTAGTTTTCTTATCTTCTACTGTCTCTATTGTACAATGGAGTTTTGTTATATGTATATACTTATATTTACTCTTTCTGCTGTAAGTGCATGTTGTGTGTGATGTCTGTATGCTACTGAGACCTTGAATTTCCCCTTGGGGATCAATAAAGTATCTATCTATCTATCTGTCTCACTGAGTCTGTGAAGACACTCCCTGATTCTTTACTGATTGCAATTAACAGGGCTGATCTTAGCAGTTTCTAAAATGTTTCTTAATTCCTCTTTATTTAATCTCTTCATTGGAGCTGGAACCATTCTGTGAACTGTAAATAACAGATGCTGTTGATGAACCCATTAACACTGTTTTGTCTTGAATTGATGAACTGTTACACTTACTATGCCAAACCCATGTCTGTTTTTGTTGTGTTGTTGTGTTGGTTTTTTAAGGATCAGAAACAAACCTACAAACTTGCACTTTACAATGTTTATGGAACTTTTCTAACCGATGCTGTTGATATTGAACCCAGTTACACCATTTCCTTTACTTATGCCACACCAATGTCTGTTCATCAAACTTTATTTTTGATGGCACTGAACTGAAAATGTAAAAAAAAAAAATCTGAATTTTTCTGTCAACTGTGAACTACATTTAACTCGTTAAAACTTGTATCAAACCGGTTTTTGTCTATGCTGTCGAACATTATGGATTAGTTATGTTCCCAGTTTTGATATTGGATGTCATCACTTTATATCATATATCAGCCCAGAGGAAACTTTTGCTTCTCATTTGTATCCCTTCTGTTGCTAAGGAGGCAAAATGGTGATTCTCTTTTAAGGATCATTTAAGTATTACTTTTGTCACAATTATTTCTCCTAATTTTGCCTTAGGAGAAATAAAACAAGCAAAAGATGAGACACATAGCAATAAGACAAGTAGGAGTCACATAAGAGATATTAGTTTGAGAAGCAGGAGAAATACAGGAGATCTCTTATATGTTTGAGTGTAGTCTCACTTACAACTTGTTTCTCCTTAGGAGAAATAATAGAGCAAATGAGGAGACATTGCAATGAGAAACTGTTGAGAAGTAGGAGTTACAATTGAGATATCAGTTTGAGGGTCAAAAAATAGGGCACTCCATAGCATTTCAAACTTTTATTTTATAAAACAAAGCAAAACAGTTGTACTTTAAAAATGGACTTTAAGCAATGGGAGCTTGCACAGTTGCACTTTAAAATTGACTTCAAGCAATGGAAGCATGTTAATGCCTTGATATGTTCTTTTTATAATGTGTATTCTTATTTTTTATTTTTTTTTGTGTGTGTGAGTGTGTATGTGAGTATTATTTTTAAAAGCTGCACAAGCAAATTGCATTGTACGGACCAACTGCACAATGACAATTTAAGTCTATCTATAAATCATACAACATGGAGAAATGAACTAATAAACAATAACATAAACAAACTGAACTTGTGCCAAAGCGTGCCATACTGTGTACAATGGTGGATGAAAGCGTGGGCTGGTCAATCTGCGTCTTTTATCCTGGTGGTGGAACCAACCAAAGGGAGGAGGGAGAGAAGAGCAGAAAATAGAACATTGTTAGTTTGTGAGCCACTCAAAAATACAAAGTAAGACATTTGTTTGACCGTCTGCTTTCATAACTGTGGGAATTTTGATACAGCACAAAGATCAGACACACCTTATTAATCACTTAAACACAGAATGGGGGATGTGATAGCTACCACTCACATTTGCTATATGTTGCCCAATTGAAAAACAGATTGTATTGATGATTTGTCAAGCTTAAACAAGTTTGTTGAATTCCCTCACCTCATCTAGTGAGTAAACTGTATTGTCAGGCTAGGATTAACCCCTATCCATCCAGGTTGGACTAATCCTATTCAGTGTAAAAAAAGAAATGGGCATCTGAAAATAGTTTAGTTCAGAGTCCTGATGTCAAAAAAGTAATTTGGGCAATTTTTTTTGTCATCTGGGAGCTGGCTCCATAGTCAGAACGCATAACAACTAAATGCAGCGTTGCCTTGTTTAGTTCTGATAGTGGGTTTCAACAGGAACATTTCTCCTGTGATCAGTGAGGTTTAAGTGATGAGTATTGCTGGAACATGTCACACAGTCTCATTGAAGGGCAAATCTGGTGTAAACTGATTCAAAGCCTTGTTGTTCGAGCTCACCAGGCACTGTCCAAAGGACAAAGAACAATAAAATGTGTCATAACCTAGACAAGTTATGGACAAGAAAGTAAAGCTGACTCAATATGGCAAAAAAGCCTTCGGTATCTTTTTTCCATTACAGGGTTTCCCCAGGTTTGACCACCCCAAATAAGACTTTTTTTAAGACCTTTTTAAGACCACTTACATGAAAATTAAGACCTACATCACACCCATTATGCGGTTGTAAAACACCAGATCAAATCCATAATGACAATTAAAACAACACTTCCCCATGATGTGCTGTCCTCTCCTTTCGACTGATTATGTTGATTCATTGCTGCCGGTGCGAAAACCCAAAGTATTGTTTGCGCACTTCTTCGATAATTCTTAAAAAATGTATTTGATTTGGGGGCCCAGACCACCTTGACATCATCAGTAATATTGAATATAGTGTTATCATTCACACCAGTGGGCATCCTAGATTCTGCTTGACTCTTTCCACACACACGGAAAATTATGGCTTATTTCATATGTTTCTATTTCATATACCTTCGAATTCATATAAAATGTACAGTTAATGTATAGTATTTTTTAATCTGCATAATTACTATTAATCTGCTTAATTGCTAAACATATTTAGTCATTTGAATACTTAATATTTATTTTTAAACTATTACACCTAGGCAAATTTTAATGTGGTGTGTAGGCCTAGGTGTAATTGAGTGTTTGTCACTTTAAGAAATACGTGAGTAATTACTGTAGCCTTCAGTCTCACGGTTTTAGGCTAGTGAATAATAGTTGCACATAATGCATAAGGATATGTGGATGCAATTCATTGTTGTCTGTCATTAGATAAAATAAATGTAAATAAAAAACTATCAAGTTCATAGAAGGGATCATGTTCAATAATGATTTTAGCACTAATTACGAATGACATACATGACCTGAGCTAGCAGAATTAGTTAGCAAGGAGCTCTCTCCAGATGTAAAAGTTTTCAAAGGTTGCGCTGCCTATTTCTAAATGACATTAAACCCAATAGTAGACCTACATACATCTCATAGCCTAGGTAGGTTAGCAACACAAAGTTGAGAGGTGCAACTGAGCAAATCAACTTTTGTAGTATCGGTGCACCGTGCAACACTAAATTAGACGATCTCTGACATTAATCAACCCCCTGTTGAATTTTCACATTGTTGTTGTTTTTTCCTAGCCTAGAAATCTAGACGCACCCTAGCGGCGGCAAATTAATTTGCTCAGCCTGTACATCTAGTATCAAACCATAGGGATTTCTATTGGCTGACGCCGTGGACGTCATCCAATCACAGCGCTCTATTTTGTTAGAGAGTCTTAAGGCGGGCTTAACAGGATGGCGACAGTCCTGCGACAGTGAACAACAAGGAAGGTGGCTATGGCGAACGAAGAGCGGTAGTTTGAATCGGCGTTGGCGTCAACTTTGGAGGAGTTGGACTTGTGCTTTTCTTTGAAAGTAGAGCAACACAATGCACTTAAGTCATTCCTTTCGAAGAAGGATGCATTTGCCGTTTGCCGACCGGATACGGATATGGTCGTAGCGCTGGCCTATTGCATGCCTAGGCAGTTTGAAAGACAATTCTCTGCCCGCCCCTTGGATTAAGCGAGGTGAATGGCTCGATTCCAGACTATACATTTCAATGATATAGGATGGCCCGCCAGGCTAGTTTTAAGACTTTGGCAACGGAATTTAAGACTTTTTCAGACCTTAATTAAGGAACATGACATTTAAGACCGTTTAAAGACTTTTAAGACCCCGCGGGTACCCTGCATTATGTCAGGAATACCAAAAGTACTTCTATACGGCTCTGGGCTATACTTCCCTGTCCATAACTCAGAATTGGCTGTGCCACATTTTCTTTTTCCTATGAACAGCACACAGTGATTTCCAACAAGAGCTATGGATCAATTCATACCGGATTTGTCCTTTAAGTGATTTGTAAACAAGGAGTGCTTTAGGGTCAATCCGGTAAATGAAAGACAATGACTTAATATTACATCTAAATTAGCCCAAAACATTTAGCTCTGATCACTCAAGAGACACTGACAATTGTCAAGAACAAAAACAAAATACAAAAAATACAGTATACACCAGGGGTATTCAATTAATTAAAAAATGTCCTCAAGCAAAGGTCCGGAGCATCATAATGTTTAGGCTATGTATATGTATGTATGTATAATATATATACAGGGGTGGAGCCAGAGGGGTGGCTCCGGGTGGCACAGGCCACCCTTGAGATTCGATTGGCCACCCCAGGTGCCCCCCCAAATCCTAGTCTACGATTGGCCATTAACATGGTGTAAGGCGGGACCTTTCTTGATGCACTTGCAGCAGTGTGAAGTGTCAGACGTCAGAAATGTAAGTGGCAAACACACTTGCCTTTATTGGCCTGCGGCACAATTGAACTGCGGAACGAAAGGTTTCCCCGATCAGGAAATACTCCTTAATACGCAACTTTGTGTAGGCTTAACAGAGGTAGCCTAAATATCGTGCCTATGACGATGACAGCTTTAAAAAAAAAAATCTCGCTGGATTGAAGGCAGAATGTGGGCTGTTGCGCAAATAGATGAATGAGGGTCGGGAGATTTAGTAGATTTAGGGACCTAAAGTTTTGCTAACATTTTCTCCATTATTATCGTAAAATATGTCTCCATGCAGGGCAGGGCTGGTTGAAATTTTGGGTGGGCAACATAGCAAAGCTGTCAAATTGGATCAAAACTAACATAAACACAAAACAAACACAAAACAATCAGTACTACCTAACTTGAGTTGCTGCAGCCAACAGCCAGGGATAGGCAGTATGTCTGATACATGTATGTAAAATACAAAATAGTATGTTGTCATTTATATTTTATTTAGTTGGAAAAAAATGGCATCATATTTTGTATCAAAATATTTTATAGGTTTGTAGTTTAAAAATAGTGCCAAATTATTTTGGTAAAACAAATAACCTACTTTTGGTGATGTGATTATAAAAGTGCAAAACAATGAATGCAGCACTGGTGCTGACATGTAATTTGCCCAGAGTTGTTTTGATCAGAATATTGAGATTCAGGGAGATAAGTTTCTTGAGAACTTTAGTCATCCAATTCAAACACATGGAAGTCATCCAATGCACCAAGTGCACCATGTGCAACGTGCACAATGTTTGCACACATCCACTTTTTGACGAGTCAGCTGAGAATATGTAGCCTTTGATTTTCATGGAGGGGGGGGGGGGGGGGGGGGGGTCCTTGTTAGTTTACGCAAACCAAGCCAAGAAGGCTGATTCTGATTTTGATAATATGATCTGCACAAAAGATAAACTTAGGTAAACAACAATGTCAATATTGTTTATCAACGTCTTAACCCAGATTCGAACTCTTGGACAGGGGACTGGTAACTGCTGTGCAACGGCGGCTGTCATCTGCCGACCTTAACGCAATGCGCCACAGAAGTATGTGCAGGTGCCCGTTCACGCTACTAAACGTCATTAACCACCTTAGTCCAGACTACTGAAGTTTGGAAACTATCATGGTCCAAACTTACAGAACTATGTAAGTACGACAGTTTTGGGAAACAGTCGTAACTTACATGTTGGTTAGTTGAACGATGCATCCTGTTAGTAAAAAGCTAACCTCCGTAGTTGTACGGGAAACGCCCCCCAGATCAGCTTGTAGGCCATTAGCAATCTGTTTATTTTATTTTATGAAGCCTACACAGTATATCACATGCCACATTCTCACTTTCAATAGACAGATGCAATAGCCATTGGTCAAGTATTGAGTATAAAGCAATTAAGATAGTACCCTATACAAAAAGTACTTCATACTATCATAAAAATTCGTTAAAACGAATAGCATTTTGCAACTTGACAAAACACTGGACAAGGAGTTATAAGATAAAGGCAATACCATTTGTGTCACCTAATGCAGTTCAGTGAATTAGCAAGATACCATCAGAAGGCAACAATCATAAAGCACAGTGCGCGCGCGCGTGCTCTCTCCCCTGTGCATAAAGCTGTCTGCGTGTTGTAGGCTAGATTTGCGTGAGTTCTTTCTATCTGCTTACTTTTGTGAGTTGCGACCACCTAGGCTATGTTATAGACGTTCTATGAGGTACCAGTGTTTAGCTGTGTCACAAAACAATAAGCTTTGTCAGACTACTTTTAAAATGATATTCAGGGCTATATACATTTTAAACATTCAGGGCTGAAGACCCGACAAAGCCTTGCGTTAATTCTTCAGGTGGGAAGTGTCAGGAATTTTCATACGAGAGACGCTCTCCTTGGTGGTTAGTATATGAAGTAGGGAATTGACAGCAACATATCCAATCACATTATGAGAGATGCTGAATTTAACATAAACTGCGATGTTTGATTTTAAATGAATGTAAATTTAGCCGAGACTGTAAGCTGGCACACGTGGGTGCTCGATGTTTTCAGTGGGTGCCTGAGAGACGGAGCATCCACGGTATCGGCGCCTATGACAAGCGTATCTCACGGTTGCATCCATTACAAACAAACATGCAATGTGAACATCTGGGATTGGGAAGAGCACTAAATGCTCTACTGAATAAGCACAAAGTCAAACCTTTAAATGAAAAACACTCTTTAATAATCAAAAAAATAAACCGCTAATGAAGTAAACTTGTGACCATCAAAAATCGTTTATCGCCTGTAACTCCGTGATAACAGGACGTAACAGGAAGGCATTTGGCTGAGCAACGGAGGTTAATATGCTCTATATTTTGTCCAAATGATGTCTGTCTATCATCGTTGCACTCGGAGAAAACCGGAATGTTTAATTTGTCCTGCGTTTCTTCTACGGCTGCAAACGGGATTCACTCGCAGTTAACCAAATATTTCTTTATTAGGGCAGGGCAGGCATATTTCTGGCTATTAAATTATTTCTAAACCAGTCTGCTAAAGTTTGTAGTGAAGTCTGTGTAGGGTTTTCCAGGCTCCATTTCTTTTTACGAGACACCCTGCTCACTTGAGCCATCTACCGGTTGTTTGGGTTGTTGCAGCGTCACACTGGGAAAATACAAATTAAAGTCGCGTGATCCCACGCGCGGACCGCGAGTGAAGCTGGCCAAGTCGAAGCACTGCCCACTGTAGGTATAGATAAGCTGTATTAATCTCATCATTGCCAATGGATTTCTGTGTAAAATATTGTTTATCTTGTAAAATGTTGTCCATCTTCTTTCTGTTCAGAGACAAATTCTCTAATAGATAGATAGATAGATACTTTATTGATCCCCAGGGGAAATTCAAGGTCTCAGCAGCATACAGACAACACAAACACATTCTTTAACAGCAGAAAGAGTAATTGAAGTATATAATATAAAAACACAACTAAGCAATAAGGACAGTAGAAGATAAAGAATATGCTAAATATACTAAAATACAAATTATACTAACTAACACTTAATCTAAATCAATTCTAAAAACAGTATCCACATAGTGGTGATTAATCAATCAGAGGCGCTTGCAATGACTGAGGCAGGGACTGAGCCTGTGATTCTCTGTGCATAGTAAGGTATGGTAAGGTGCTCTAAGGTGCTCTGTGTGAATGAGTGTCATGGTGGTAGTGCAATGTTGATAGTGGTCATGGTGATAGTGCAAATGAGTAAGTCCAACAGTGCAACAATGCAGAAATAAAGTAAAGTAAAGTCTATATATCTATATATTTAACTATTTAATAAAAATATATAAAAATATAATAAAAAGTGTGGCCACAGTTCGGCTGTGGCATGGAGGTGGGGGGGGTTATGCATATGTGCTAATATAACACGCAAACAGTGAGGCATAAAGACAGTGGTAAAAGTGGCTAGAGGACATACAGTATCCAAACATGGAGGGGGTGAAGAGGCAGACAGACTATGCAGAGAAGTCTCTCTCCCCTCTTCCCTTAAGTGAGGCATTGAACAGTTCAATGGCCCTGGGGACAAATTACTTTCTCAGTCTATCAGTTGTGCAAGGCAGTGAGCGAAGTCTCCAGCTGATCAGGCTCTTCTGCTTAACAACAGTGCTGTGGAGTGGGTGACACTCATTGTCCAAGATGTTGATCAGTTTGTTCAGGGTCCTTTTGTCAGATAGTGAAGTGATGCACTCTAGTTCAGCTACCACTACAGAGCCAGCTTTCCTTACCAGCCTGTCAAGTCGCCCCGCATCCTTCTTCTTTGTGCTTCCTCCCCAACATACTACTGCATAGAAGAGGACGCTGGCAACAGACTGGTAGAACATCCTGAGGAGCTTACTGCACACATTGAAGGACCGCAGCCTCCTCAGGAAGTACCAAGGTCAATGCATTTGACTGCCGTCCAGCCCCGGGTTGCCACCGAAAACTTTATGCATCTTGGACTGAAAGATGGTGCGCTAGTAAGGAAGCTAGCTACCACAGCTTTTGCCACCACATCTCAGTGTTGGGAGGGAAGTTCACTCACTGCACAACTCTACCAGCTGTACCTTTCCTCCTTAGCCATGATCTGTAGCCACCATGGTTTTCTTTCTGGGCCAGAAAACTTTGCAAACAAATACAGTAAGTAATAAATGATCATGCATTACAAATTTAGCCATGTTAGACTGTTAAGCTGTTGGCTTGTAAGCTGGGTGTCCAGTAAACAATTTCAAGCTTAGAGGGCAAATTCTCTCACCTAGGAGGGTAAACAACTTTTGTTTTTCATTAAATCTGCATTTTGAATTGATGGTCTACCAATGAGGCTGTAGAGTATTGCGACACAATAGTGGCAAAAAGCACTTGCGCGATAAAACATGCATTCGGGTGTATTATATTATATATTATTTCACACACATAGAAATTAAATGCGAGCGCGCAAATTCTCTCTGCGCGTGCGCACTCAGAGGAAACTGCGAGGAGGAATCTGACCAGCGCTCCAAACAGCCACTCGAAAAATCACTCGGCTCTCTCGAAGTTGATTTCTGCTCATGGGAAGTGAATTTCTGCTCTCGTGGGTCTCTACTTGGGGGCGGGAACCAGGTTCACTGGTCAGATTCCTCCTCACTCACAGCATTTTTTCCTCGCTCAGGTAGCAGTTTCCTCTGAGTCCACGTGCGCACAGATAATTTGCGTGCTCGCATTTAATATCTATGCGTGTGAAACAATATAATACGCCCAAATGCAGGTTTTATCGCCTGAGCGCTTTGTGGCTCTATTGTGTCTCCGTGGTAGGCCTACAATGACCAAGTTACCACATCCAACTTGAAAAGATATGGTCATGAGATCCATAACTTTCAGAAAAATGTTTTACTTTTGTTATGGATGAATATTATGTTTGTTATGGATGAATATTATGTTTTGTTTTGAGAGAAATCTGTCATTTTCATTCATGTCAATAAAATGTTTTTCTCATAAAGTGTAATTTATCATGTAACAGAATAGGTAGGAGAGTACTAATAGTAAAATTTTAAATCACACTAATAGTATACTTAAATTGCATGCCTTTATAATGTTTAAAGTATCTTAAGGCTAAACTTTTATTAACATAACTGCAAACTTTCAAGGCACTTATTGTAGTCAGGAGGTACATTTGAAGTTAATTTAAAATATTACAGAAGCATGCCAAATGAATAGAAATGAGAATAAGAGTGTATTCTAAATACACTACTACACTATTATTAGTTATACTGTAATGCCTTTTAAGTACATTTCCAGTACACTTGGGATGTTACAAAAGTGTACTGTGACTGTGTTCTGAATGCTCTTTGTATAATGTACTTAAGAACACTTAAAGTTTGAAAAAGGTTGTTCCATTTTAGCATACAATTTACTCTTGAAGTGTAGTCAAATAGATTTTAAGTTGAACTTAATACATAATTGAATACACTTAACTACACTTGGATTTGACGAAAAAAGTACGAACTGTACTTAGTACACTTTTAAAAAGTATATTTTTAATAGCTTTTTTTCACCTGGGAAGGATTGCTCACAGTATACCCACCACTACAGCTAATTAGACTACACCACTGGTTAAATGGCGCATTGCAATTTACAATTTGTGTGAGTTCAGGGGCATACAGAAAGTTGAAGTTTGGGTGACATCAATAAAAAAAATAGAAACAAAGTGATGTGTACAGCCTCAAGTATGAATGATGTCACGTTAACAGAAGGTTCAGAGCAGCGGCAGATCTATCTTGGTGCCACGCAAGTTATTGAAAGTCATGTGTTTCAGAACGTAGTGGCGCTGTGCCATGTTCCATGTATAAGGGGCTTCAGGTTGATCCAGTGACAGTGGGTGGTGTCAGGGAGATGAATGTCTGGGAACTTGGAGAAAGGGGGAGGACATGCCACCTCAGACCACCCCAGCCAAACCACTTCACGTAGGCATTCCCTTGCAGACTAATGGAGACCACCTTGCCGCCACCTTCAGTACATTCAGCCATCACCCATACCTTATCTGCAAAAAGGAAAGTTACAATAAAGTTAGTCAGACTATTTTACAACATTACAAAGCATATAATGAGGCACTCAACACCACTAGTAATACCAATGAATTAAATATATGTGTGCAATAAATTTCACTGCCTACCTAATGTTAACTACACGTTTAAACATGCGATTTTAATATTAAATTCTATATGTGAATTATCAACTTGCGTCAGCTTGAAAAATAACGTTATCAGTATGACTGATCATGGACGTTAGATGACAAATTGAGGTCTTACTTTCTCATTATACCATGGTCTAGGTCAGGGGTGTCAAACATACGGCCCGCACGATGATTTTAAACGGCCCGCACGTCAGTTCCTCAACAACGAGAGAAAACTTCCCTTGTGTGTAATGTGTATCACACCAAATTGGCCCACCATACCTTCCCAACTATGCAGTATCCCATTAGCTGCCATCAGGCTATTTACAATTTTCTATCAGGTAAAGTTAGTGAACAAGTTATCAAAATTAACGCGCACACATTTTGTTTGAGCAGAATACGCACGCAGGCACGCAACTAGGCTACTTGTTGTTTTCTTTTACTCGGCTATCTATATATGGTTATCAGCACACAATGTTGAGCTAATTCACTAACTCAATAGGCTATTCATCATGGACATCACAAGTTTAAAGGGAAACTTGGCAGGATTTCCGCCTCTGCTGGAGAAATTGTGCATTATGCTATTTCAAACTGTGGAAAAAGGTAACGATAAAGCACATGGATTTGTTTACAAGCTAGCAAAACGGTTAGCATAAGTTTGGCAGACAATGTGGATGTTACAAGGTAAGAAACACGACTTAAAACAAGTTTCTTGTTTCTCACTTCTCTTTCCGGGACGGTAGTCGCAATGTTGCAAGGTTGGTTTTCCGCCTGGGGACGCTAGGGGCAGCGGGAAAAGTCACCATTTTCACCGGAACAGGTCATTGAACCATCCAAATGATTTCTAAACGGGTTTATTACGTTGAAATAGTTGCCAAGTTCCCCTTTAAACAACGAAAACAGAAAGGATGGAGGCAGCAAAGCCAGAGGAGTTATTCCAGATGCAAGAACAAGGTAGGCAATTGGTGTGCTTGTCAGAACGTTAGACTGCATTACAGCTGTTTAAAACCATACGTCACGCTAGAACAAAACTAAAGGTAACTTTAGCTATTAGGGGTTTGCACGGCGTGTCATCAGATCTGGACATCGCCATATTGGAGATACTCGCCTCATTAGAAAGCATTAGGCACTGAAGTAAATTCCTAACATCGTTAAGGAAAATGGTTAATTATTGCCGTGTTTTAGGTTGTACCAATAGGTTAGACTGAGAAAAAGATCTGGTGTAGGGGTGGGGGTTTCCGGATATCTCCCTGAAATAACAGATTGGGATGTCTGAGGAAGCAGATGTTCTATAGATCTAACAGCTTAGAACTTCACTGGAAGGTGCAGCAATTAAGGTGAGATTACAACCAGTCAACGAGACGAGAGCAGTGATGACAGGGACACGCTTGCCAGCATCGTTCAACAAGCACATTGAACAAAGGAACACAAAAGGCTACAACTTCATTCACAAAGCAGATAGTTCAAAATCGAGCACACAACTTAGAAAAACCTATAGCATTTGTTCAGGTTATGTAATATGTTGTCAATGTAGGACAGACTGTCAGATAAGTAAAAAAAAAAAAAAAAAAAAAAATTCAGTTGGTCTGTCTGAGTGACATTTAAGCCTAGGCCTATATTATGTAGCCTAAATATATCCAAAATAAAGCCATTGCTGTAAGGTTAAATTGTGTGTAGGCTACCCTATGGTGAAGTTATAATCAGATGTCAAGTAGTGCACAGCAGATGCAGCAGTTGGGAATAGGTTGGAAATTACTTTTTTGAAAAGGATTCCCTGATATCTACATGTAGGCCTAGCCTATAGTTATTTGTGTATTCTTACTTGACTTATTCTGAAGGAGAGCAATACAAATAAACCAACTGTGTTTGCCCATAGAAGGCAAATCCATTAAACATAGACTTTTAAACAATATCCCCCGACCTCGGAGATGATCAGAACAGCCTGTCAGAATAACAACCGTCTTATTTATATGCCATAGGACTGCGTGCCATTGAGAGTTATTATTTCAGATTTTTTTTAAAGTTTATACTTTTTGAGAAATAGAGGATTAAAAATGTTAAAAAGCTGTCTCTTCTTTTTCCTTTTTTCCGCCCCCGACTCTTAGTGCCTTTTGGAGGCCACATGTCTACAGTCTGCCAAAATTGGGATTGAGGAATAATCGAACAGACCACTGGGAGGTGGGGGAGGGGGGCACCAGAGGGAGACTGGAGAGAGGGCCGCACAGGAGATTCACCTTTTTCTCGACTAATTTGGTCTAGGCCTATTACTTTTGTATTGCTTTTGCACATTAACATGCTTTAGACATATTTTATTTGTTATTTATACTAGTAGCCTATTGTGGTGATTTTTCACGACCCAGATTTGCTGGTGCCCCCCCAGGCACTTGGTGCCCTACGCGCGGTGCGTGATGTGCGTGTGCGGAGCGCTGGCACTGCAAATATTGGTGGAGACAATTTTGTCATCTCAAAATTTTGATTAGGACTAGTCCTTAGCGTCCCACCCTAAATCTACGCCCATGAATGAAGATGAGGAGCATATTCAAATGTATTTGTAATGGATTCCGTTGTCAGTTCAACTCGTTTTTAATAATCAAATGTTTAATAATCAAATAATAACACTACAAAACAGGAAGCTAAGACATTAGCGTGGGAAAATGAAGTGAAATTGTGGTGAAACATGTTTTGTTCTTCCCAGGAACCCTGGCTTGAACGGGATGGAATTCTAACTAACCCACACACACACATTTACAGCTGGCCCTCGGGGCTTGGCATTTCTGAGACAAAGCCACACAAAACCTGATATCCAGTGATATCCATGCCAGTAAATGCAGAAGCAGACTCGTTTTCTTTTTGTGTATTTTCTTTTACAAAATGTACTGAAAACTCGATGGAACATTTGACGGTCACATTGGCATAATATCAGTTTGTTCCATTGTAGCATTGCTCATGCTAATAAGTCATTCAGTGAGGGGGAATTTGTGATGTGTGTCAGATATCTTTGTTGCGTTTCAAATTTTCATTAGCGTGGGAAAATGAAGTGAAATTGTGGTGAAACGTGTTGTTCTTCCCAGGAACCCTGGCTTGAACAGGATGGAATTCTAACTAACCCACACACACATTTCTGAGACAAAGCCACACAAAACCTGAATGTTTTCATGCAGGCAGTGTTTGTGTGTGGTATGTGGATGGGATGGGATAATGCTCTGCATGTCTGTCTTTTAAGATTAGATTAGATGAGATTAGATTCAACTTTATAGACAGAAAAGTTCCATCAACAGCATTACTCACAGTTCACAGAAAGGTTCTATAAACATTTAAGTGAGATCAGTGCCCACATCTGAGGGTTATTCCAAGTAGGCCTATGTCTTTTAGTGACAAACTTGGGTAAATTGAATAAGTTGTAAACCTCCCAGTAGAAGAGCAAATTTTTAGAGAACGGTGTGAGCAGAACTGTTGTTACAATTTTTTTTTTCCTTCCATTGCTTAAGCAGAATTTTGAAATTTCAAATTAAATTTTTTTTTTTTCGAAAAACACAATTAACACACAGCCGCCACAGCCAAATAACAGAATCCCTCGGATCTTTTACAAAATGAAACACTTGTTTTAAAATGAAACTCTATTTTGTTGTCAAATCACAAACACACCAAATGATCCGATTACACTTGAATCATGTACACACAGTAATGTACACTGTAAAATCTGATGTGTTAACTATACAACTACACTTTAAACAATTTGGAAACCGATTGCCTGTAAAAGACAAGTAAAGGAACTTATCTAGATGAAGTTATACTAAGTAAGTAAGTCAAGTCAAGTAAGTATTACTCAGTGCACATAAACATTTAAAAAAAAAAAAACATCTGAATCTGACAATGTGAATCTGTCAATTTGATTGTGAATTCTGTTCAGAAATGAACGCACGCAAGAATGCTTACAGAGCAATGATGAATGAATGGAATGCCCACCATTCCATGAAGAAAGTGTAACGTTATGGAAATGAGCCTTATTAGGCTTATTATTGCTTAAAGGATTTGAACGAGAGAGTTTATTATTTTATACAGTTTATTATCACAAGTAGGAATGGATAAAATGTTGAAGGTCGCCAAATAATACTACATACCACACACAAACACTGCCTGCATGAAAACATTCAGGTTTTGTGTGGCTTTGTCTCAGAAATGTGTGTGTGGGTTAGTTAGAATTCCATCCTGTTCAAGCCAGGGTTCCTGGGAAGAACAACACGTTTCACCACAATTTCACTTCATTTTCCCACGCTAATGAAAATTTGAAACGCAACAAAGATATCTGACACACATCACAAATTCCCCCTCACTGAATGACTTATTAGCATGAGCAATGCTACAATGGAACAAACTGATATTATGCCAATGTGACCGTCAAATGTTCCATCGAGTTTTCAGTACATTTTGTAAAAGAAAATACACAAAAAGAAAACGAGTCTGCTTCTGCATTTACTGGCATGGATATCACTGGATATCAGGTTTTGTGTGGCTTTGTCTCAGAAATGCCAAGCCCCGAGGGCCAGCTGTAAATGTGTGTGTGTGGGTTAGTTAGAATTCCATCCCGTTCAAGCCAGGGTTCCTGGGAAGAACAAAACATGTTTCACCACAATTTCACTTCATTTTCCCACGCTAATGTCTTAGCTTCCTGTTTTGTAGTGTTATTATTTGATTATTAAACATTTGATTATTAAAAACGAGTTGAACTGACAACGGAATCCATTACAAATACATTTGAATATGCTCCTCATCTTCATTCATGGGCGTAGATTTAGGGTGGGACGCTAAGGACTAGTCCTAATCAAAATTTTGAGATGACAAAATTGTCTCCACCAATATTTGCAGTGCCAGCGCTCCGCACACGCACATCACGCACCGCGCGTAGGGCACCAAGTGCCTGGGGGGGCACCAGCAAATCTGGGTCGTGAAAAATCACCACAATAGGCTACTAGTATAAATAACAAATAAAATATGTCTAAAGCATGTTAATGTGCAAAAGCAATACAAAAGTAATAGGCCTAGACCAAATTAGTCGAGAAAAAGGTGAATCTCCTGTGCGGCCCTCTCTCCAGTCTCCCTCTGGTGCCCCCCTCCCCCACCTCCCAGTGGTCTGTTCGATTATTCCTCAATCCCAATTTTGGCAGACTGTAGACATGTGGCCTCCAAAAGGCACTAAGAGTCGGGGGCGGAAAAAAGGAAAAAGAAGAGACAGCTTTTTAACATTTTTAATCCTCTATTTCTCAAAAAGTATAAACTTTAAAAAAAATCTGAAATAATAACTCTCAATGGCACGCAGTCCTATGGCATATAAATAAGACGGTTGTTATTCTGACAGGCTGTTCTGATCATCTCCGAGGTCGGGGGATATTGTTTAAAAGTCTATGTTTAATGGATTTGCCTTCTATGGGCAAACACAGTTGGTTTATTTGTATTGCTCTCCTTCAGAATAAGTCAAGTAAGAATACACAAATAACTATAGGCTAGGCCTACATGTAGATATCAGGGAATCCTTTTCAAAAAAGTAATTTCCAACCTATTCCCAACTGCTGCATCTGCTGTGCACTACTTGACATCTGATTATAACTTCACCATAGGGTAGCCTACACACAATTTAACCTTACAGCAATGGCTTTATTTTGGATATATTTAGGCTACATAATATAGGCCTAGGCTTAAATGTCACTCAGACAGACCAACTGAATTTTTTTTTTTTTTTTTTTTTACTTATCTGACAGTCTGTCCTACATTGACAACATATTACATAACCTGAACAAATGCTATAGGTTTTTCTAAGTTGTGTGCTCGATTTTGAACTATCTGCTTTGTGAATGAAGTTGTAGCCTTTTGTGTTCCTTTGTTCAATGTGCTTGTTGAACGATGCTGGCAAGCGTGTCCCTGTCATCACTGCTCTCGTCTCGTTGACTGGTTGTAATCTCACCTTAATTGCTGCACCTTCCAGTGAAGTTCTAAGCTGTTAGATCTATAGAACATCTGCTTCCTCAGACATCCCAATCTGTTATTTCAGGGAGATATCCGGAAACCCCCACCCCTACACCAGATCTTTTTCTCAGTCTAACCTATTGGTACAACCTAAAACACGGCAATAATTAACCATTTTCCTTAACGATGTTAGGAATTTACTTCAGTGCCTAATGCTTTCTAATGAGGCGAGTATCTCCAATATGGCGATGTCCAGATCTGATGACACGCCGTGCAAACCCCTAATAGCTAAAGTTACCTTTAGTTTTGTTCTAGCGTGACGTATGGTTTTAAACAGCTGTAATGCAGTCTAACGTTCTGACAAGCACACCAATTGCCTACCTTGTTCTTGCATCTGGAATAACTCCTCTGGCTTTGCTGCCTCCATCCTTTCTGTTTTCGTTGTTTAAAGGGGAACTTGGCAACTATTTCAACGTAATAAACCCGTTTAGAAATCATTTGGATGGTTCAATGACCTGTTCCGGTGAAAATGGTGACTTTTCCCGCTGCCCCTAGCGTCCCCAGGCGGAAAACCAACCTTGCAACATTGCGACTACCGTCCCGGAAAGAGAAGTGAGAAACAAGAAACTTGTTTTAAGTCGTGTTTCTTACCTTGTAACATCCACATTGTCTGCCAAACTTATGCTAACCGTTTTGCTAGCTTGTAAACAAATCCATGTGCTTTATCGTTACCTTTTTCCACAGTTTGAAATAGCATAATGCACAATTTCTCCAGCAGAGGCGGAAATCCTGCCAAGTTTCCCTTTAAACTTGTGATGTCCATGATGAATAGCCTATTGAGTTAGTGAATTAGCTCAACATTGTGTGCTGATAACCATATATAGATAGCCGAGTAAAAGAAAACAACAAGTAGCCTAGTTGCGTGCCTGCGTGCGTATTCTGCTCAAACAAAATGTGTGCGCGTTAATTTTGATAACTTGTTCACTAACTTTACCTGATAGAAAATTGTAAATAGCCTGATGGCAGCTAATGGGATACTGCATAGTTGGGAAGGTATGGTGGGCCAATTTGGTGTGATACACATTACACACAAGGGAAGTTTTCTCTCGTTGTTGAGGAACTGACGTGCGGGCCGTTTAAAATCATCGTGCGGGCCGTATGTTTGACACCCCTGACCTAGACCATGGTATAATGAGAAAGTAAGACCTCAATTTGTCATCTAACGTCCATGATCAGTCATACTGATAACGTTATTTTTCAAGCTGACGCAAGTTGATAATTCACATATAGAATTTAATATTAAAATCGCATGTTTAAACGTGTAGTTAACATTAGGTAGGCAGTGAAATTTATTGCACACATATATTTAATTCATTGGTATTACTAGTGGTGTTGAGTGCCTCATTATATGCTTTGTAATGTTGTAAAATAGTCTGACTAACTTTATTGTAACTTTCCTTTTTGCAGATAAGGTATGGGTGATGGCTGAATGTACTGGAGGTGGCGGCAAGGTGGTCTCCATTAGTCTGCAAGGGAATGCCTACGTGAAGTGGTTTGGCTGGGGTGGTCTGAGGTGGCATGTCCTCCCCCTTTCTCCAAGTTCCCAGACATTCATCTCCCTGACACCACCCACTGTCACTGGATCAACCTGAAGCCCCTTATACATGGAACATGGCACAGCGCCACTACGTTCTGAAACACATGACTTTCAATAACTTGCGTGGCACCAAGATAGATCTGCCGCTGCTCTGAACCTTCTGTTAACGTGACATCATTCATACTTGAGGCTGTACACATCACTTTGTTTCTATTTTTTTTATTGATGTCACCCAAACTTCAACTTTCTGTATGCCCCTGAACTCACACAAATTGTAAATTGCAATGCGCCATTTAACCAGTGGTGTAGTCTAATTAGCTGTAGTGGTGGGTATACTGTGAGCAATCCTTCCCAGGTGAAAAAAAGCTATTAAAAATATACTTTTTAAAAGTGTACTAAGTACAGTTCGTACTTTTTTCGTCAAATCCAAGTGTAGTTAAGTGTATTCAATTATGTATTAAGTTCAACTTAAAATCTATTTGACTACACTTCAAGAGTAAATTGTATGCTAAAATGGAACAACCTTTTTCAAACTTTAAGTGTTCTTAAGTACATTATACAAAGAGCATTCAGAACACAGTCACAGTACACTTTTGTAACATCCCAAGTGTACTGGAAATGTACTTAAAAGGCATTACAGTATAACTAATAATAGTGTAGTAGTGTATTTAGAATACACTCTTATTCTCATTTCTATTCATTTGGCATGCTTCTGTAATATTTTAAATTAACTTCAAATGTACCTCCTGACTACAATAAGTGCCTTGAAAGTTTGCAGTTATGTTAATAAAAGTTTAGCCTTAAGATACTTTAAACATTATAAAGGCATGCAATTTAAGTATACTATTAGTGTGATTTAAAATTTTACTATTAGTACTCTCCTACCTATTCTGTTACATGATAAATTACACTTTATGAGAAAAACATTTTATTGACATGAATGAAAATGACAGATTTCTCTCAAAACAAAACATAATATTCATCCATAACAAACATAATATTCATCCATAACAAAAGTAAAACATTTTTCTGAAAGTTATGGATCTCATGACCATATCTTTTCAAGTTGGATGTGGTAACTTGGTCATTGTAGGCCTACCACGGAGACACAATAGAGCCACAAAGCGCTCAGGCGATAAAACCTGCATTTGGGCGTATTATATTGTTTCACACGCATAGATATTAAATGCGAGCACGCAAATTATCTGTGCGCACGTGGACTCAGAGGAAACTGCTACCTGAGCGAGGAAAAAATGCTGTGAGTGAGGAGGAATCTGACCAGTGAACCTGGTTCCCGCCCCCAAGTAGAGACCCACGAGAGCAGAAATTCACTTCCCATGAGCAGAAATCAACTTCGAGAGAGCCGAGTGATTTTTCGAGTGGCTGTTTGGAGCGCTGGTCAGATTCCTCCTCGCAGTTTCCTCTGAGTGCGCACGCGCAGAGAGAATTTGCGCGCTCGCATTTAATTTCTATGTGTGTGAAATAATATATAATATAATACACCCGAATGCATGTTTTATCGCGCAAGTGCTTTTTGCCACTATTGTGTCGCAATACTCTACAGCCTCATTGGTAGACCATCAATTCAAAATGCAGATTTAATGAAAAACAAAAGTTGTTTACCCTCCTAGGTGAGAGAATTTGCCCTCTAAGCTTGAAATTGTTTACTGGACACCCAGCTTACAAGCCAACAGCTTAACAGTCTAACATGGCTAAATTTGTAATGCATGATCATTTATTACTTACTGTATTTGTTTGCAAAGTTTTCTGGCCCAGAAAGAAAACCATGGTGGCTACAGATCATGGCTAAGGAGGAAAGGTACAGCTGGTAGAGTTGTGCAGTGAGTGAACTTCCCTCCCAACACTGAGATGTGGTGGCAAAAGCTGTGGTAGCTAGCTTCCTTACTAGCGCACCATCTTTCAGTCCAAGATGCATAAAGTTTTCGGTGGCAACCCGGGGCTGGACGGCAGTCAAATGCATTGACCTTGGTACTTCCTGAGGAGGCTGCGGTCCTTCAATGTGTGCAGTAAGCTCCTCAGGATGTTCTACCAGTCTGTTGCCAGCGTCCTCTTCTATGCAGTAGTATGTTGGGGAGGAAGCACAAAGAAGAAGGATGCGGGGCGACTTGACAGGCTGGTAAGGAAAGCTGGCTCTGTAGTGGTAGCTGAACTAGAGTGCATCACTTCACTATCTGACAAAAGGACCCTGAACAAACTGATCAACATCTTGGACAATGAGTGTCACCCACTCCACAGCACTGTTGTTAAGCAGAAGAGCCTGATCAGCTGGAGACTTCGCTCACTGCCTTGCACAACTGATAGACTGAGAAAGTAATTTGTCCCCAGGGCCATTGAACTGTTCAATGCCTCACTTAAGGGAAGAGGGGAGAGAGACTTCTCTGCATAGTCTGTCTGCCTCTTCACCCCCTCCATGTTTGGATACTGTATGTCCTCTAGCCACTTTTACCACTGTCTTTATGCCTCACTGTTTGCGTGTTATATTAGCACATATGCATAACCCCCCCCACCTCCATGCCACAGCCGAACTGTGGCCACACTTTTTATTATATTTTTATATATTTTTATTAAATAGTTAAATATATAGATATATAGACTTTACTTTACTTTATTTCTGCATTGTTGCACTGTTGGACTTACTCATTTGCACTATCACCATGACCACTATCAACATTGCACTACCACCATGACACTCATTCACACAGAGCACCTTAGAGCACCTTACCATACCTTACTATGCACAGAGAATCACAGGCTCAGTCCCTGCCTCAGTCATTGCAAGCGCCTCTGATTGATTAATCACCACTATGTGGATACTGTTTTTAGAATTGATTTAGATTAAGTGTTAGTTAGTATAATTTGTATTTTAGTATATTTAGCATATTCTTTATCTTCTACTGTCCTTATTGCTTAGTTGTGTTTTTATATTATATACTTCAATTACTCTTTCTGCTGTTAAAGAATGTGTTTGTGTTGTCTGTATGCTGCTGAGACCTTGAATTTCCCCTGGGGATCAATAAAGTATCTATCTATCTATCTATTAGAGAATTTGTCTCTGAACAGAAAGAAGATGGACAACATTTTACAAGATAAACAATATTTTACACAGAAATCCATTGGCAATGATGAGATTAATACAGCTTATCTATACCTACAGTGGGCAGTGCTTCGACTTGGCCAGCTTCACTCGCGGTCCGCGCGTGGGATCACGCGACTTTAATTTGTATTTTCCCAGTGTGACGCTGCAACAACCCAAACAACCGGTAGATGGCTCAAGTGAGCAGGGTGTCTCGTAAAAAGAAATGGAGCCTGGAAAACCCTACACAGACTTCACTACAAACTTTAGCAGACTGGTTTAGAAATAATTTAATAGCCAGAAATATGCCTGCCCTGCCCTAATAAAGAAATATTTGGTTAACTGCGAGTGAATCCCGTTTGCAGCCGTAGAAGAAACGCAGGACAAATGAAACATTCCGGTTTTCTCCGAGTGCAACGATGATAGACAGACATCATTTGGACAAAATATAGAGCATATTAACCTCCGTTGCTCAGCCAAATGCCTTCCTGTTACGTCCTGTTATCACGGAGTTACAGGCGATAAACGATTTTTGATGGTCACAAGTTTACTTCATTAGCGGTTTATTTTTTTGATTATTAAAGAGTGTTTTTCATTTAAAGGTTTGACTTTGTGCTTATTCAGTAGAGCATTTAGTGCTCTTCCCAATCCCAGATGTTCACATTGCATGTTTGTTTGTAATGGATGCAACCGTGAGATACGCTTGTCATAGGCGCCGATACCGTGGATGCTCCGTCTCTCAGGCACCCACTGAAAACATCGAGCACCCACGTGTGCCAGCTTACAGTCCCGGCTAAATTTACATTCATTTAAAATCAAACATCGCAGTTTATGTTAAATTCAGCATCTCTCATAATGTGATTGGATATGTTGCTGTCAATTCCCTACTTCATATACTAACCACCAAGGAGAGCGTCTCTCGTATGAAAATTCCTGACACTTCCCACCTGAAGAATTAACGCAAGGCTTTGTCGGGTCTTCAGCCCCGAATGTTTAAAATGTATATAGCCCTGAATATCATTTTAAAAGTAGTCTGACAAAGCTTATTGTTTTGTGACACAGCTAAACACTGGTACCTCATAGAACGTCTATAACATAGCCTAGGTGGTCGCAACTCACAAAAGTAAGCAGATAGAAAGAACTCACGCAAATCTAGCCTACAACACGCAGACAGCTTTATGCACAGGGGAGAGAGCGCGCGCGCGCGCACTGTGCTTTATGATTGTTGCCTTCTGATGGTATCTTGCTAATTCACTGAACTGCATTAGGTGACACAAATGGTATTGCCTTTATCTTATAACTCCTTGTCCAGTGTTTTGTCAAGTTGCAAAATGCTATTCGTTTTAACGAATTTTTATGATAGTATGAAGTACTTTTTGTATAGGGTACTATCTTAATTGCTTTATACTCAATACTTGACCAATGGCTATTGCATCTGTCTATTGAAAGTGAGAATGTGGCATGTGATATACTGTGTAGGCTTCATAAAATAAAATAAACAGATTGCTAATGGCCTACAAGCTGATCTGGGGGGCGTTTCCCGTACAACTACGGAGGTTAGCTTTTTACTAACAGGATGCATCGTTCAACTAACCAACATGTAAGTTACGACTGTTTCCCAAAACTGTCGTACTTACATAGTTCTGTAAGTTTGGACCATGATAGTTTCCAAACTTCAGTAGTCTGGACTAAGGTGGTTAATGACGTTTAGTAGCACGTGAACGGGCACCTGCACATACTTCTGTGGCGCATTGTGTTAAGGCCAGCAGATGACAGCCGCCGTTGCACAGCAGTTACCAGTCCCCTGTCCAAGAGTTCGAATCTGGGTTAAGACGTTGACAACAATATTGACATCGTTGTTTACCTAAGTTTATCTTTTGTGCAGATCATATTATCAAAATCAGAATCAGCCTTCTTGGCTTGGTTTGCGTAAACTAACAAGGACCCCCCCCCCCCCTCCATGAAAATCAAAGGCTACATATTCTCAGCTGACTCGTCAAAAAGTGCGCACCACCTTACATTACATTACATTACATTTGGCTGACGCTTTTTTAACCAAAGCGACTAACAACATGGTAAACAGTAAGTTTTAGAACAATTCTCACAATTTTAGGACAGTTTAAAAAAAACACATTAGAGTACAGTAAGAATAAGTGCGTCGGTGAGTGCTGTATTTTAACAGTTACTTGTCAGTTTAACGGCTGGTGAGTGCTAGGATCAGTAAGACTTGTTGTAAGTGTTGCTATGAGAGTAGATGTTCTCTAAAGAGCTGGGTCTTCAGGAGTTTTTTTTATCTTTTTACCTTATTATTATCTGCAAGTGTGTGACTTTTACTTACGTGCACATGGCTGCAAATTGACTTTTAATTTATGTATTTTCTGCCTTGGGCATTTTAAAATATGGATGTATGGTGGTTAGAAGTGTAAATATCAATTAGAAACCTAAATATATTTATAATTATTAATTTGCAAACAAATAACTGGCGTCAGTGACGTCTTTGACATGAAGATCCCTGGAACTATGCTTCTAGCATTTTACCACAGGTCGAGAGGTGTAGTTATAACTACACAACTTTACGATAGTGGTTGCAAACGTTCGTTGCTGCTATGGTTTTGGGAAACACTAACGTAGTGGAACGATGCATTGGACTATGTAAGTTCCAAATATGAATGTAATTCTGCGGCATAAAGCAGATGTATTTGTTTATTGTACAGAAAAATAAAAATGACATGTCAAGCAGTCAATTGACTACATTGCAGTCAAGAAGTAGAGCAAATTAATTTACGAAACCAAAACGTGGGTCATAGTTGTCTAAGCCTCTATTGCGTAGCCTGTTAAAAACGTCGCCAGATAGTATTAAATCGGCAACAACATTGTTTTCTGCAGAAGCCTACCCAAGGCTACAGATTAATTCTGAACAGTTATTTCTCTACTGGCTCAATTATCACACCACTGTTTTGATTTGCGTAGTTGCGTTAACCCCAACACTGACAATAATGTAGACAGCAAATTTCGATTTCGATTTTCGTTACCACCGTGTAGTCAAGCCTTAAGCCATACCCAAGTAGCCTAAATCGAGGTAATGTGTAATTATGCATAATTTATTTTGTTATTGAATTCGTAGGCTGGGATTACTCTCGGCAACAATTATGTTTAATTGTGTGCACAGTGGCTGAAAGTGGTACTAAAGCTTCATGCAGCTTCACGCCGCGTAATGCGCGAATGAAGTGGTCATTTGAAAGCGATGCCCACTGTATTTGACATTTACTCTTTATGGGTCAAATTGGTACTTGACACCATCTGTTTGCCATCCTGGTATGGGTAGACCTGGCCAGGTTTTGACAACACAAGTGCTCTTGTCATGTCAATAAAGCTTTTTTTGAAGAGAGAGAGAGAGAGAGAGAGAGAGAGAGAGAGAGGTGAAAATACGTTTTGTTCTTCCCAGGAACCCTGGCTTGAATGGCAAACGGAACAAAAGGCAATTAACACAAGATGACACACACTAAGCACATTACACATAAGACTGACCATAGGACACAACTAGACAAGTGCAAATAGATATTTAAAAAGGTATATAAATCGACACAATGTGCAATATGGCAAAAAGTGCAAAGTAGCAACAGTATTTTGCAAACATTGAGTTTATAATCCAGTTTTCATGAATGAGTTGAGCAGTCTGATGGCTTGTGGGAATGTTGCTGAGTCTGGTAGTCTTGCAACGCATACTGCTGTAGCGCTTGCCAGGTGGTAGGAAGGTGAATTTGTGTGTGTGTGGGGTCTTTGTGTGTGGGGTCTTTGTGTGTGGGGTCTTTGATGATTTTGGTGACTACTGTGGCAGCGGGATGGGTATATACATACACACACACATACACATACACATATACATATACTGTACATATACATATACACACATATACATATACATATACATATAGATATAGATATACATACACACAACTCCTTAAGACCCAGCTCTTTAGAGAACATCTCCTCTCATAGCACCACTTACAACAAGTCTTGCTGATCCGAGCACTTACCAGCAGTCTTGAACTGACACGTAACTGTTTAAAAACAGCACTCACTGATGCACTTATTCTTACTGTACTCTACCGTTTTTTTAAATTGTCCTAAAATTGTTGAGAATTGCTTTAAAACTTAAACTGTTTACCATGTTGGTAGTCGCTTTGGCTACAAATGCGTCAGCCAAATGTAATGTGATGTGTCCTGGATGGATGGTTGGGCTGATCTGGTGATCTTCTCAGCTGACCTCCGACCCTCTGTAGGGCTTTCCGGTCCGCATCACACACACACAGTCTTACATGATTTTTTCACCCATTGGTGTGGTTTTGGTGGTGGTGGTTGTGTATGTGTGTGTGTGTGTGTGTGTGGGTGGGGTATTCCTGAGTATTCTTGTTCTGACACGTTCCCTTTGATAATGAGCAACTTATTTTTCTTGAGAAATGTAATCATCAGTAGGCGTATTAACACGAATATGCCTTGGGCATCATGCTACAGTATATACACAGCTCAAGCTGCTGAGGTCTCATTCAACACTTGAACGGAGCGACACACTCAAGTGGAATCCTTAGCCTACCAAGGTTTGAACTTTGTTACTTTATTTATTATTAATGTTCTGCTGCACCTCTGCTATTAAATATTGTCCACTTTGGTTTTATAGGTTATTTGCTAGTCAATTTTCTGTTACCAGTGTGACCTACAGCTAAGAATTACCAAAGCACGCAGGAAACGAGTTGAGACTGATACAAAAATATATTTATTTTCCAAATCGTCAAGTTTGTCACAAGCAGTCTCTAAAACGAGACTAATAAAACCATTCAAAATGTATTAGTTCAATATCCTAAAAATTCTGTATATAAGTCTTTAAAAAGCAATGATGACAGTTTGGTAGGGCACGCAACATAGGCTTCAAGTTTACAAAGAGCCTCCACAAAGATCAACTAGGACGGGGTCTCCTCACAATAAATAGTGGCACACAGGACCCAAAAGAAACCAAAAGAAAGGGAAATGTACGATTTACAGCAAAATGGCCTGGGCCAAGGTAAGGTGCACTACAAGCTGAGCAAACAAGGTGACCACAGCAAACACTTAGGAGTGAGGAGCCCTGTTTAAGATTATGACCTTCTGGGGATTAATGTAGCACTTAAAGCTTAGCTCTGAGGGCATCACAGATACTATAAGAGTCTGCTAAATGCTCACAGTGTAAGTGTACTAAGGACAGCGTTATAGCAAATTTAATTCAACCTATACATCCCGAGTCATAGACCCCTACGGCTCAGGAGTACCAGTTTCCAAGACCCCTGCATAAAGCAGTCCAACCTCTGTGTGGATGCAGCTGGCACTGTAACAGTTGTTAAAAAGTAGCAGTTGTTACGACTGAACTGATGTTAGTTAGTGCACCTAGAACAAAACGGGAGGTCATATCTAATAATGGACACAGCAAGGGTACGGAACCTCCAGTGTTCGTTTGGCATATCCCTTGTCCATCAAAGTTACTATGCGCCCAGTCTAAAAGCATTCGTTAGGTTAAAGACACTTGACTACCACAGTTACAATACATTTCTATGTCTGCTCAAACATAAATAGCATACCTGTGTGAAATCTCTCAACCACCACCGTCCTAAACGAGATGCTTTGCTTCTTTGATGAACTGAGGACAAGTATTCTACCAGCGACGACTCGGCAAAAGCAGGTGTTGCCTTTGTTAGTGAATGACAAACGAGATCAAACGATACTTTGCCACGGACACGAGACTTTATTCGTCTCGTCAATCACTCTGTCAAAGTTAAAGCCCCAAATCAAACAGCTCCTGCTGCAGGCTACACCAGTGCAGCAATATCCACATCCATATTGTGACCAATAACAGCCTTCTCTTGGAACAGCGCACATCACAGCTGAGTGGGGTTTGCTAAGCGTTACTTGTCTGGATTCCTGTCACAGAGAAATTGATTGTTGATACTACCAGGGCACCATTTCATTTGATATTTTGCCAAATATCCTTATATTTTCCTCATCAGTCTAGGGGGGTCATCAGGCTGTGAGGAAAAGGCTACTTTGCAAACCTTTTTTTAGGCATGTGTCTCAGTGCAGAAGTTCAACAACTTCTGTTTGTTTCTAGGCACCTATATGGGGTTAGATTTATCAAGCCGTTTGCTGTTTCCAGGCGGTAATTGTTCGCAAAGACTGGCGTAACCGATGCAAGCTATTTCCAAACAGGCCGCACTTGGTAAAACCGCAGACTGCCTTTCGCACTTTCCCGTGCCATGCATACATTTAGAGGGTCAGGGGAAAGTGTCGTGTTAAAAGGTGGGAGGAGAAGCGTAAATGCGCCTAATTAGCTATTCCCCGAAAACAGCCCATAAGCGCGCACATCTGTTTTGAAATATTGTGAAATATTATGTGAAATATTTTCGCCTGGTAAAAGCAGGTGTTAATCCAAATTACGGTTAAATGCGTCAGAGCACCAGTTTTGCGTCTTTGTACTTTATCCAAAGCAACCTTAACTTTCGTTGGGCTTTCAAATGTCTTACTTTCACTTTGAATTTATCCACTTAAACCAGAGACACAGCACTCAAAAAATCCTCCATAGAAATGGATTCCTGTTTGCTCAACTACTAAGTTTTTTTGTGCTCGAGTTTCATTTTTCCTCAAAATATAATTTGTGTGCTCGCTCAAAATATCTTTCTGCGCTCAAATTGCTCGCTCATAAAAGTGGAACAAATGTAACTCCATAAATGTGCGCTAATACTGAACTCGCATAAACAGACTACTGACTCTACTGACTTCCACACTCTACGTTTTAGTCTGTTTTCTTGCGTTACCGTTATAATAAATTACTTACTTTGGCTTCAAACGCTGCTTGCTTCATTTTTGCCATGGCCTTTGAGCCGGTGTTACCAAGGGGGCAGGCGAATTCCCGGAAGTAGAAGCATCGATGTAGCGGTGGTTATCAACTCTCTGCTAACCCCATAGAACGCCCATTCATTTAGGATTTTCTCCCATAACTCCCATAACTTCATATAACATATATTATGTGCCGATATTTTAGCTTCTGTGTTATCTACATAAACAATAAAAGGCGAAACAAGACTCGACTACCTCGTACGTAACGTTAGGTTCCCGTAAGAAGAATGTTTAGCATGTCCGGTTGAAGGGAAGCTAACGCATTGAAGGGAGATAACCGTATTGTTTAGATAAGAAGCGTAGTCCAGCCAGCACGGTGAACAAAGTTATGTAGCCTACAATAGCATTGTATGTTAAGGTAAAGCATAGAGGCAAGTAAACCTAATGAAAAACAGTAGTTTTACCGTTAGGTAGTCTAACGATAATCATTTCAGAGGTTTTCGATGGATTGACCGTAGGTCAGAAAAGTGGAAAGAAGATTAGCTTCAAGGCTATAACTTTTTTGTTTTGTTTTACCATGACTGACTGTTTTTGAAGATGATCATGTGTGGTAGTTTCAACATTAACACGACTTGATATCACTTGTGAGGATGATATTAATAATAATACATAAATAAATGTTTAACTTTGATGACTTTAAAGGAAGGAAGTGTGAGAAGAATTTCTGTGTATCTATCATATGAGTTACAAGATTCAGTTCGATGGCTAACGTCACGAAGTTAAGTGCGAGTCTGCGCAGTACTGGGGGGGACCAACTGAAAAATGACTCAGTGCCCTCCCATTGAGAACGACGGAATCTGTTCGTCCATTTCTTTTACTGTCTATGGGTGTTACATGGCAACTGGCACCCATGCTAACTGCGTTGGTGACGTTTCACGAGTGATGACGTTTTTTTGACAGATGTGGCCGCTTGCTGATTTGTCACTTTCTGATGGAAACTGGAGACGAACAAATACAAATACAAATATGCATGACATATTTAAATGTCAAAATTGTCTGTAGTAGGCTAGGCCTACGCTACATGCACTGGACCATGAATATGCCACCAAAAAAATAAATAACTAAATAGCCTAATGATTCCACGTGGGGTATCGAACCTGCTTCCTAAATGAAACCTCTTACATGATAACCATTCATCTATGTACTTGCGTCACGAACCAGCTGATAAGTTATAGTGAAATTTACTTCAGTTAGTCTATACCAGGGGTTCTCAAAGTTGTGATTGGTGAGGGCCAATTCAGGAACCCAACATTGAACTGAGGGCCAATTCAGGAACCCAACATTAACTGAGGGCCAATTCAGGAACCCAACATTAACTGAGGGCCAATTCAGGAACCCAACATTGAACTGAGGGCCGCCAAAGGGGCGGGGGGAGAAAAAGAAAAAAAACCTGGAAAAAAATCCCATTTGTAATCATTTTAATGAGCAAGTTGCATCTCTACAGTTTATATTTATTGCATTAAACACATTTTAATTCATAACTGAGACTAAACCTGGCAAAACTTCTTTACCCTCAACAGACAAACAGTTCTGGTTTCAGTCCATTTCAAGTACAAACTTATTTTGTACAACTTATTTAGAACAAACAGTCTCAGTGTGTCTTGCTTCTTATCAGCATAGGCCTTATTCAGGGCCAATTCCAGCTACCAAAGCACCACAGGAAAACCTGACGGCCACAAAACACCACTAAACAGATATTCATTATTTTCAAAGCACACAGATACAGTTGTACAGTTTTAACAGTTTTACAGATGTTATCAGATGTTATCGCGGGCCGCCAGAAATGTTTCCGCGGGCCGCCATTGGCCCCCCGGGCCGCACTTTCAGAACCTATGGTCTATACAATTAGAAGAAGTAAGCTGATGATTGTAGCAAGTTAACACGGCTGATGGTGTTGTCTTGCTACAGCAGCTGCCCAAGCCAGTAGGTCTTCAAAGTATCATGGTTAACTTTTCAAACATTTCACTGACTGCTGGTCAGGCTCTCTGTGTCCACCTAGTCTATCTGTAGCCTAAATTGAGGAAGCGTTGCTGGTCTAAAAATAAATAAATAATAATAATAAAACGTGTGATGGGGAGGATTGAACCCATGTCGTGAAAAAGCAATTTACAGGCATGAACCTGTTGCGCCACAGGAGAAGCATCAGCTTACAAATTGGGAAATAAAGTATAAAAAAAACATCAAACCCATGTTTACATGTCAGCAACATTAACGTTAATAGCCTATAAGCCTAAGAGTTTTGACTCTCCCTGTGCGCAAATTTTGTGTAAAATATGGACACGTTATAGACTTCTCCTGCCCATTGCAGTGTGCGTTTCAATGCCTGTGTTTCATGAACTGAATTCTTAAAAGAATAGGCTGGACAAAAGGATACACAATTAGGCAACACATTTTTATTTGATTTATTTGCTGACGTTCATGTGCCTCTACAGACACTTCAGGTAGGGGCGGGCGGCCACAGCCTAACCTCAGTGAAACGTTTGTAAAACTTAACCATGATACTTTGAAGGCCTACTAAATGGCTTGGGCAACGATAGCATGATAACATGGTAGCCAGATAACATGAACAGCTATGTTAACTTGTTACAATTATAATAACGTTAGCTGACTTCTTTTAATCATACAATTAAAGTCAATTTCTGTGAATGCCGTCAGCTGATTTGTGGCGCAAGTGGACAGACGTCTGATTACCCAAGCAAACAAGTCAATTTATTCATGGTTCGATCCCCACATAGTGTTTATTTATGCTATTTAGATGTTTGTTTTTTGGGTGGCATATTCATGGTCCAGTGCATGTAGTACTACATACAATTTTGACTTTTAAACATGTCATGCATATTTGTGTGCGTCTCTAGTATATCTGTAAGAGACAAATCTGCAAGCGGCCACATCTGTCAAAGACTCGTTATCAATCATGAAACGTCATCAACGCAGCCAGTTAACATGGGAGCCAGTTGCCATGTAACACCGGGTCATGACAGCGCAAACTGCGCTAGTGTTAGTAGCCTAAATCTACCCCATGGTGACATTGATGTCAGTATTTTTGATCCACTGCTCTTTGTATTTTTTATTTCAAATGCTACTAGATGCTACATTATGTATTTTAATTACGGTCTACTGCTTTGATAACAGCATAATATCACCCAGCTAACTGGAGAATTCTGCCTTACTTTCTAGATAATTTCTGATCTGCAACACCTCTATCAAACTAACCTACTCTGAAATCATGGGTAACTTTGCATGTCCTCATCCAAACATTGTCACATTATGAAATACCAGTATTGTGAAAAATACAATTTTCCATTAATAAACCTGGGCTTTTTGTTCTCCTATTGAAAAGCAACAACAGAGATTGAGAGCACATTCAGTCCGGAGTTTGTACAAGAGTTACTGCCGTCAGCACAGCGAGTTGCTCTATTGTACAATGTCTCTTATCTGTGTCTGGCCAACTTCCCCAAGCTGGAGAGGATGCTGCGGGAGAGGGCCTTGGAGACCCAGATGCTGTTTGGTTCATCTGAGGCCATGCTGCTGAAGGTAACTAACACCCCACTGAATTCCTGCTTCCACACAATTTTATATCAGTTCAAGGTGCAGGTCCACTGCAACCCCATAAGACATATGATATTTCAATTCTGTTAATGTTGTGTGCAGGGTTCTAAATTAACTTGTTTGATCACCAGCCAATGTGGCTGGTAACTTTCTAAAGTCACTAGCCAATCAGAATTTCTACTAGCCATTTTTTTTCTGGTGAAAATAGGAGAACTATAAGTTTATGAGTGTCACTGAATGCATATCACAAAATATACACAGAAAGTGCAAACACTTCATTTCATGTTTGGGATATCTATCTATCTATCTATCTATCTATCTATCTATCTATCTATCTATCTATTTCTCTGTCGATATCCTCATCCCCTGCTTCATTCCTCTTCTCGCCCCCATAAGTCTGTCCCAACCACTGCCGCATTTAGTTTAATCTTAACTTAATAAAAAGGAGATATCAATTATCATCAACAATGACAAGCCAGCTGGAACCTGCACTCGTTTTCTCTCCCTCTTGTGAGTGCTCAGACGCGTTCTCAATTAAATGGAGTAGCATAAGGCCTAGCCTACGTTAGATAGATAGATAGATAGATAGATAGATACTTTATTGATCCCCAAGGGGAAATTCAAGGTCTCAGTAGAATACAGACACCACACACACAACATGCACTTACAGCAGAAGTGGTAAATATAAGTATAAACATATAACCAAACTCCACTGTACAATAGAGACAATAGAAGAAAAGAAAAACTAACAATACTAAATATACTATATAAATTAAATAAAGAAATCCACAGTGTGATTGAGGGTGATCAAGCATGAGACGCTTGCAGTGACAGGGCCGGGACTGGCCTGTAGTTCTGTGTGCATGGTGAGGTGCTCAAGAGAATGAGTGTCATGGTGAAGGTGCAAAAAGTAGTCCAAGTAGAAAGGCCTCTGCATAGGATGCTCTTGTCTTGCTCTTATTGGTCCTTTCACCTCTCTCCTCGTAATCACCTCCTCTCCAATAGAGCTTGGGATGCACCCACCCACTGTGTCAGTCCATTTTTTAACATCACATGTTATCACTCAACTGACACTGAGGATGCGCAGAAGGCTTCACCGGAAAAGGGGTTAGATAGATAGATAGATAGATAGATAGATACATGTAGATAGATAGATACTTTATTGAACCCCAAGGGAAAACTCAAGGTCTCAGTAGCATACGGATTAATTTTGACCACACAGACATCACACATAACATGCACTTACAGTAGAAAAAGTAATATAAGAAAACTCCACTGTACAATAGAAACAGTCGAAGATAAACATGACATTAAAATACTAAATATACTATTTCAAATGGACTTTACCTGCCTCTATTGAAGTCCTATGAGGTGGCTGTGTCCATTTCTTTTACTGTCTATGCTTTAGACAAGAGAATGTTTTTTGTTGTTTTGCGTTAAGTCTGTGGCAGAATAATAGCGGGATAACCCTGTTTCCTCTCCTAGTGTGTGCTCACTTGTTTCCTCTCCTAGTGTGTGCTCACTTGTTTCCTCTCCTAGTGTGTGCTCACCAGTGGCAACCCTGTTTCCTCTCCTAGTGTGTGCTCACTTGTTTCCTCTCCTAGTGTGTGCTCACCTGTTTCCTCTCCTAGTGTGTGCTCACTTGTTTCACTTGTTTCCTCTCCTAGTGTGTGCTCACCAGTGGCAACTTGGTTTCATCCCTGTTTCCTCTCCTAGTGTGTGCTCACCAGTGGCAACTTGGTTTCATCCCTGTTTCCTCTCCTAGTGTGTGCTCACCTCTCCTAGTGTGTGCTCACCAGTGGCAACTTGGTCTCATCCCTGTTTCCTCTCCTAGTGTGTGCTCACCAGTGGCAACTTGGTTTCATCCCTGTTTCCTCTCCTAGTGTGTGCTCACCAGTGGCAACTTGGTTTCATCCCTGTTTCCTCTCCTAGTGTGTGCTCACCAGTGGCAACATGGTCTCATTCCTGTTTCCTCTCCTAGTGTGTGCTTACCAGTGGCAACTTGGTTTCATCCCTGTTTCCAATGCTCAAAATAGCAGTGGAGAAGAATAAGCCTACGCTCGCTGTGAGGTACCTGGGGAAGGCAAAAGCTTGGATTAACGATATCATCGATGATGTTGACGACCTTGTAAAGAAGTAAGATTTATTTTAACTATTCTTAAAAACACAAGTGTACTGTGGAGCTGATGTAACGCTATAGCCAGCTGGTCCATAGCAGTATGTACGTTGGTAAACCTCCCTAAAATATGTGTGAGTTGAAGAGAATGCTTGACAGTTGTATAACGTGTAGGTAAGAAAACACACCCTTTGGTGCCACTGTGTTTATGTTTTTTTTGGGATGAGATACATGAGTTAAATATTTGATTAGATTATAGATTCAACTTTATTGTCATTGTGCAGAGTACAAGTACAAAGCCAACAAAATGCAGTTTGCGTCTAACCAGAAGTGCAAAAAAGCAGGAAAGTGCATAGACAGGTGGTGTATAGGCAGGAAAATAAATATAGTGCAGTGTAGACAGTAGTATGCAGTTGGTTTACAGAAGGTGGTTTAGAGTAATATAAACTAGATGTACCGCAGAGCGGTACAAAATACGACCGCCGCCCAGTCCAGCACATTTTTTCCACAAAAATAAATCACGCTGAAAGGCCTATATGATTCTAACTGTCTCACTAAATTGCATTATCCACACTCAATTCTCACTGGTATCTGCTAGACAACAAGTACCAAAACATGATTAGTTCATAGATTTCACATGTAAAATTCATTTTATACAACCCCACACCCATCTTGCCTGTTCATAATTCTGAGAAATTCTTGAATTGTGTGCATGTGTGCGTGTACACGTTTATGTTTATGTGTGTGGGTGTGTGTGTGTGTGCGTGCTTGTGTGTTTGCCTGCGTATGTGTGTTTGTGCATATGCATGCTGGACCTCCTCCCTGTAGGCCGTTTCATCGTTGTTGCTGATGAGACAAATCACCGTAGTGTCATCTTCAAACTTGACAATGGTGTTAGAGCCATGTACAGGTGTGCAGTCGTAGGTGAAGAGGTGAAGTCCAGAATCCAGTTATAGAAGGAGGTATTGATGCCCAGTTCACTGAGTTTGGTGATCAGTTTGGAGGAGATGATGGTGTTGAATGCTGAACTAAAGTCAATGAACAGCATTCTCACACAGGTGTTGCTATTGTCAAGGTGGGACAGGGCAGAGTGAAGTGCCGTAGAGATGGCATCCTCTGTGCTCCTGTTCTGACGGTAGGCAAATTGGAAGGTCCAGTGAGGGTGCTAAGCAGATCTTGAGATGGGCCAGAACCAGCCTCTCGAAGCACTTCATGATGATGGGGGTGAGTGCAACTGGACTGAAGTCATTGAGGCTCGTTGCAGTGGAGTGTTTTAGCACCGGCACAATGGAAGTGGTTTTAACCCTCTAACCGCCCAAGTCGCAATATTGCGACAAGCGGCATTACTGAATAAAACAGACGACTCGAGTACAGTGTAAAATCTCATTTGTACGAGGAAGTAGAGACGAAAGTGTGGGTTCATGCTCAAACGCGGAAGTGGTTTTTCGCATTGAATTCCATTGTTTTCGGGTAGATTGAAGCTAAAAAAAAATGGCGAAACAAATGTTTTCGACTAAGCAAGTGTTGGTGCAGCTAGGGGTATATGCCGATTCTGAAGGTGAAAATGTACCTTAAGGGAATGACGAACGGCAAAGGGCAAATAATGATGGCGCTACCGCCGATGCTGCCATGCGTTGCGACGAAAGTGTACACCAAGCATAACACCATGTTTGTTTTGACCCTTTGTCCAACAGAGGTGAGGGTGACAGGGGTAATCGTGGTCGTAGTGTCAGTAGGAGAGCGGGTGTACGCGGTAGAGGCAGCAGGGGTGGTCAAAATAGGGCTGGGATTTCACGTGGTAGAGACAACAGGGGTGGGCAAATTAGTGATGATAGTGATGGTTGGATTCATTTGGGAAATGATGAGGTGTTTCAGGAATGGATCAACCCCTCTGATGAGCCTGTTGGATATCAAGGAGTCAGAAATCAGTCCCTCCAGGATCTCGCAAGGATTTTTTGAGATTGTTGCGATCTAAAATGCCTGATTTCGCGACAACTTTTCTAAAAAATTGCGATGGAAGTTGCGGTGTTTTTAGCTGTTTGTTGCGAAGAAATTGCGAGAGGAAGTGAAAATTGCAAAAATAGTTGTAATTTTTTTTTTTAATTATTTTTTAATTGAGGGTAATTAAGGTTAGTAAGACCAAAATTACATGGATCATCTTGATGTAAATACTTTGACTGGGGTAATTCACAAAGCAGTATAACCTTTCGTAGAACTGTCCAAAAAAGACACCCCCCCTAAAGAGATGGCATAATGTCATATGTTTCAATACATTCATATATGTTGTAATTCATATTAAGTTCATAACTTTTTAATAATTCATATTCTGTGACTTAGTATGTAGTAATTTCATATTGATTTAAACTATTAGACTACACTTTTCTTTAATGTTATTACATTGGTGGTGTGTAAGTCTAATTGACTGCCTGCCACTTTAAGGACGTGAGAGTAGCGTAATAACATATCTAAGTGGATTGGAACGCTTGCATCTCACTGTGTTCGGCTACGACTGGAAATCACTTTTTGCATAGTGCATTATGATATGTGGATAGAATTCGGGATGTTTTCTATGTCATTAGTTAAAATAAATGTTAAAAAATAACTCGTATGAAATCATTCTTGGACCATAGAAGAGGTAAATGTCTTACAATGTTATTAATTTCTATGATTTTGGTAGCACTGCACTACACAAACTGAGCCCACAAGCTAGCAAACATGATACAAGCTAAAAGGACATCTCCAGGTGAAAACGTTTGCCAATGGGTTGCATATTGTAGCCTACTCAAATGTCAGTAAACCAAGTAGGCCTTACTTAACTTACTTTCATAGCTTAGGCAGGTTAGCAACACTAGGTTGAGATGACAGATGCAAGTAAAGCAGATCATTAACGTTAGCCTTCTATTTATTGTCATCAAAACTGCAGAGGAGTGAACAAGTTATAGGGCAGTCTCTGGTGTCTGCAGAAGTGAGTGGCATCTGACTCAATATTCTGCGTGAGGGGCTGTTGTGGTAGGTGAAATTTCATGGGGGAAACCATGATGATTGGTCAAATTTGTGAAAAAGTTGCAGTGTTTGGACAAAATTGCGAGGTCGCCCAGAATTCACGAAGATTTGCTGAATTTGCGTTAATTGTTGCGATCGCAACATCGCAAATTCCTGGAGGAACTGAGAAATGTATCTAAAGATAACCCCCTAGATTTTCTGTCCCTGTTTCTGACAGATGATTTCTGGAACCTAATAACAATTGAAACAAACAGCTATGCCAATCAGTACTTAGACTCTCAACAGCTAAAACCCCAATACAGGTTTCATGGGTGGTATGATGTTTCTGTCCCTGAGATGAAGGCCTTCCTGTCACTGCATTTGTGCATGGGACTGGTAGAAAAATCCACGATAGAGGATTATTGGGCAGAATTTTGGCCAATTTATACACCTGGCTTTGGGACTATAATGACAAGGAACAGATTTGAAATTATCCTGTCTTTCCTCCATTTTGCTAACAACAGTGAGTATGTTGGGCGGGGTCAACCAGGTCATGATGGACTGTTCAAGGTGCGTCCTATAATAAACCTGATCATTCCACGCGTTTCAGCTGTTTATGGTCCACACAAAGAACTCTCTCTAGATGAGATGACCATAGCGTTCAAGGGAAGGTCAACTTTGAGACAGTACAACCCCAATAAGCCAGACAAATATGGCTTCAAAGCATTTGTTTTGAGTGAGTCCGGCTCTGGTTATGTTTTGCAATGGTCCATGTACACTGGACACAATTCTGATGATGACGTTGATCATTTAGGTGCCACCCACCTTATTGTTCGTCAACTTATGGCCCCATACACAGGGAAAGGGCATGCAGTGTACATGGACAGTTATTACACATCACCAGCCATAGCAAATGAATTAGCAGAGAATGACACAGGTTTGTGTGGGACAGTGAGCAGCAACAGGCGAGGTATGCCAAGGGGCCTGAAAGCATCTGAGTTGCCTATGAGAAAAGGAGATGACCCTGTGTTCATGACACACACCGGTGGTGGAGGGTGTGAGGGGCTGGTGATCTGCAGAGACCACTGCCTTAATGGCCTTAATGGCCACCTCCTTGTTGTCCCTATCAAAGCAGCCGTAGAAGTGGTTCAACTCATCAAGCAAGGAGGCGTCGGTGACGGGGAGTGGAGTTAGTGGTTTCGTAATCTGTGATGGCCTGGATGCCTTGCCACATGCGTCGGGGATCAGAGTTGTTCTTGAAATAGTCCCCAATCCTTAGCTTGTGGTTGTGGTAAATGACCGATGCCAGCTTTGTGCTACAAATGTGGAAGAGTTAGTGGAAGAATAGCAAATAGCAGATTACTATTCAACGGTAAGGTTGAAGATAACATATTGTAACGCCGATGAGAAGTTAGGAGACGGGGAGGCTGATATATCGTTCCAAAACTCTGGTAGTTTATTTCCTATAGATGTACAGGCTAGTGCACGGGCAACAGGAGGTGTCCACTACAAAGCAACAAACTGATCGCTGATAAATCACGATCTCAATCACTCGTTATTCACACTCATCGGCCAACAACACAACGCAACACAACTCACTCGCACGTAATCCACTTCTACTCTGACTAAATTTAAGAACCCCCTATTCTATTCCCTCCCCTTATCAATCGCTAACCTATCTGAACCCCTAAATATTCCCTTCCGGACACCTCCCCCCAATCAAAACACATCAGAACTCATTGACACATTCTATGACACAGGAGGGAGAGGGAGACACAAACACTTGCACACACACACACACACACACACACACGCTGGGAAAACAGAAGACACAGGGGAAAGCCCAACACGGGGGCAAATAGCCTCAGCGCCAGAATATCACAATTGTCAAAGCTAGATGTGATCATTGAAAACACGCCGCTTCGTTCATACCGGGTCTGCCGCACACGCTGTACTTTAATATCAAGGCTGCTGCACGATACAAATCAAACGTTTCCCAAATCCCGTAGGGCAGGGCTCTTCAATCGGCGGCCCGCAGGCCGGGTCTGGCCCGGGAGATCATTTGTACTGGCCCTTTAGATCATTTGTAAGCGCATAAGCTCTCTTGCATCTCTCGCTCGCTTTAGTCCTACTGCACCTCAGCCCATTGCACAAGTTAGACTAGCCTATATTACAATTCATTACATTTTTATGTAAGTTGAACGTAAGTTAGTTTAGTTTCAACCTAAATTGTCACTACGTTGGAGTTTATGAACTACTAATATTTAACAGGTTGCACCACACAAATAGTTTCTGTCAACAATATCGCAAAAAAACACAGGCACAATTTCTGCAAAACTTGATGGAAAGGTGGAGCAGATCCGACTCAAAGGGAATTTCAAAGTATTACTATATAGTAACCTGGCTATTTTTTTTTGCAACAATAGCGAAAGAAAAACTTGAAGTCTGTGTCCATTTAGTGAATGATGAATTTGTGCGTACCCTATGTCCTTAATTTCTTCATGTCTTACAACATAAACAAATGCAATAATAGTCTAGTGAAGTCAGAAATGAGCCTGTCTAAAGGCTTCTTCGAAATCATGTGGCATGTTATATTAAATGCGCACTCAATTGCGATTCGAAGCAAAAAGAATCACTGATAGCCTAGCGAAGGTAAATTGCATATTTGTAAATGTGGCGACGGCAAAACGCTTTGTGGTTAAAGTGAATCGTAGACTACCGGTATATAATAACCAAAGTGTTTCTACAATATGTTGGCAGAACTTGGCACAAAACGTAATTTCTGTCAGAAACCAAGTAGACTAAATGTTTTCATTATCATCGTGAACTATGACGATGCCCATGTTCAGTATGTTTTTCATTTATTCAAGCAGTGACATTTGATTTAATGCATGGGGTAACGTGACTTGCGTCAGACAAAAGATGGGCCTGTCCCTCTCAAAACATGTTAAAATAGTGTGATTAGCAACCAGAAAATAAAACAAATCCCGGGGGAGACACGGGGGCGGATTCCATTACTGTTAGGGCTGTTATCACAGATTTCAATACTGTTAGGGCTATCTGTTATCACAGATTCCATTACTGTTAGGGCTATCTGTTATCACAGATTTCAATCCAGCCACCAACAACCGGCTAATGATGTTGTTATGCATGTTCAAAATACAACATTTGAACACCAAAATTGCTGCTGTTGTACTTAATTGTCTCTACAGCTGTTAATGTGTTTACTCATAGCCGCATTTCTCCGGCCCCTCAGTTGTGATGCTTTTCATGAAGTGGCCCTCATTACAAACTAATTGAATAGCCCTGCCACGAGTAGGGCCACGACATCTTTGCCCGAAATAAAATGTGTTAAACACTCCTTTTGTTCGGACATCAATTCCTGAATATTTGGAAGCACAGCCAGCACGGACTGAATTGCTTCATTAACTTATGCCATTGCCAACTCCTCGAGGACTACAATTCAAACACAGTGTAGAATCTCAACGTTGTCTCTCACAACTCCCGCCTCCTGCTCGCTGATTGGCTCGGAGTCGAATTCTCCGTTGCGAGCGAGGCCAATGGCCGGAATCTCAGACGGAGTCGTGGAGGGAGATGCAAATCGAGCGGAAGTACGTAGGAAGGCAAGACCAGGCTAGTGCTTGGCCTTCTTGATGCCGCTTTTCAGGTTAGCCCTGGATGAGCTATAGGCTTGAGTATCACCTGATCTGAATGTGATGTCTCGAGCCTTCAGCAGGAGTCTGACCTTACTGTTCATCCATGGCTTCTGATTAGGGAAAGTCGTAATCTGTTTGAGGGTGGTGACACTGTTGATGTTGGAGTTGATACAGTCCAAAACGGAGGTGGCATATGAATCAATGTCCATGTGGGAGTTATGGGTGGTCTGAGTTGCGAACACTCTCCAGTCTGTTGGTTTCACACGTTTGCTGAAATGCTAAATACCTTGGCAGTAGAAACAATGAGAGGTGATCTGAGTATCCTAGGTGGGGGAGGGGAGTGGCTTTGTAGGCATCAGCTATGTTTGTGTAGACATGGTCTAAAATATTATCTCTTGTGGGGCATGATACATTTTGATGAAATTTGGGCAGTAGAGGTTTTAAATTCGAGCTGTTCTGTTTGCACAAATGATATCCTCCTCTTCTTTCATAATATAACATTCAGTACAATCCAGTGTCTCTCTGACATCCAAAACAAAAAGGGACTCAGTTCATAGAATTGCTAAATTCATTTGAAAGAGGAATCAGAGATGACAGATTGGATGATATTGCTATCTAGATTACAGTATGTTTACAGTCAGTGACACTTCACCTAAATAATCAGGTTAACTCGCCACAAAAACAAGCTCAGTGAATTTGTAATCAGCTAAGTAGCATGCATAGCCTAATTAGTCTGGTCAGTAATCTGGTCTAACTAGCATACGCAGCCTAACTAGGTTGTTCAGTAATCTGGTCTAACTAGCATATGCAGCTAACTAGGTTTGTCAGTAATCTGTTCTAATTAGCATATGCAGCTAACGAGGTTGTTCAGTAATCTGGTCTAACTAGCATACGCAGCTAACTAGGTTGTTCAGTAATCTGGTCTAACTAGCATAAACAGCTAACTAGGTTGGTCAGTAACCTGGTCTAACTAGCATACACAACCTAACAATGCTAGATTACATTACATTACATTACATTACATTACATTTAGCAGACACTTCTTGACCAAAGTGACTTACATATGTCAGCTATATTACAAGGGATCACATTGTCCCCGGAGCAACTTGGGGTTAAGTGCCTTGCTCAAGGGCACAACGGTGGAAGCTGGGAATTGAACCGACAACTTTCAGGCTACTGCACGCTAGCCCAGCTCCTTAACCACTACACTACCACCACCCCCTAGATAGATGGATAGATAGATAGATAGATAGTTTATTGATCCTCAAGGGGAAATTCAAGAAATTCAAGTCAAGGGGAAATAGAGTGGGGGGACTTAGTTGCACTGTTGTTACTAAACCTCTTGTGCTCTTTAAGGACTTAGTTGCACTGTAGTTACTAAACCTCTTGTGCTCTTTAAGGACTTAGTTGCACTGTAGTTACTAAACCTCTTGTGCTCTTTTGTTGTTTAGGTATGAGAAACACACCACAGATGTTGCCACAACCACTAGTGATGTCATTGCTGAAAAGGATAGTACAGAACAGCAAATAGAGAAGTTGAGTAAAGAAAGACAGGCAATCAAAGACCATTTGGAAAAACTCAAAAAAGACCTGAAACAAGCTGTCGATGAATTGGGCAATATAGATACAAAACTAAAAGCCAAAAGCAATGAGCTTCAACAACATGTCCAAGATGCTACCAGGGAGGATGCTGGGCTTGGCATCTTTGGTGCTATAGTGCCGTTTATTGGACCCATAGTCCATGCCATCTACAAGACAGCAACTTCACCAGGTGTTGTAGCCAAAACCAAGGCTCTGGAGAATGAGATCAATCAACTCATTTCAGAGAAAACTGCACTGAGGCAGAAGGAGTGGCAACTCCAGAATGAAGTGATCAACTGGCAGATGCAGGAGACGAAGGCCAGCATTGAATTGGGTAAGAACTAGTTTGTCATAACATTTGTCAAGATGTACCTACTGTTTGGTCAGGAAAGTACTTTCCTGTCACAGACATAGTGTGATGAATTCACAGTTTTGCATGTTTGACACCATTTCGCAAGTATTAATGCGATCAACTGTGGAGATGTAAACAATAAACAATAGTTTTAGTGTTGCACCTTTTATTAACCATTATGAAAGTCCGGGTGCTCTAGTTTTTTTTTATTGTATACTGAAATGTTAATTTAGTGGCGCCCAATGTAGGTTAGGTTTTTTCTTGTATACTGAAATGTTAATTTAGAGGCGCCCAATGTAGTTTAGTTTTTTTCTTGTATACTGAAATGTGAATTTAGAGGCGCCCAATGTAGTTTAGGTTTTTTCTTGTATACTGAAATGTTAATTTAGAGGCGCCCAATGTAGTTTAGGTTTTTTCTTGTATACTGAAATGTTAATTTAGAGGCGCCCAATGTAGTTTTTTGTGCTACTGGCCTCCCTCTGCAGTTGCCAGTATGTAATTAAAAAAATATCACTATTGGCTAGCACCCTTGCTCCTAGACACAATATATGTCATAAATATCACTACTGGCTAGCACCCTTCCTCCTAGACACCATATACAACCCCAAAACAGAAAAAGTTGGGACGTTGTGTAAAATGTGAATAAAAACAGAATGTAATACTATGCAAATCTCTTAAACTCATATTTAGTTGCAAAAAGGACACAAACAACATATCAAATGTTGAAAATGACAAATTTGACTATTTCATGGAAAATTTGTTAATTTCGAATTTGATACCAGCAACATATTTCAAAAAAGGTTGGGACAGGGGTAACAAAATGCTGGAAAAGTTGTTGTAATGATAAAGAAAACAAAACGAAGAATGTTTCACAACTAATTAGGGTAACTATGGCAACAGGATTGGGTATGAAAAAGAGCATCCCAGAGAGGCAGGGTCTCTTAGAAGTAAAGATGCAGGGGTATTCATCACTGTGTAAACCTGTGTGCACAAATGATGAAACAATGTAATTTTAATGCTTCTTAACATGAAATTGTGACGTATTTAGGGAGTTTATCATTTACAGCACATAATATTATTAAAACATTCAGAGAATCCAGAGAAATCTTTGCAAACAGGGGAAATAGCTGGAAAAACAAATTGGATGGCCGTGGTCTTTTGGACCTCAGATGGCACTGCATTAACACCAGACCTGTCTCCAGGCCTGTCATTGTATGGGCTCAGGAAAACCTCTGATAACCATTGTCTATGTGCCAAGTTTAATGCTCAATTCAAAAACTGCAGCCAAAATTGTAACCACTAAAATTGTATTGAGACATGATACAGAAAATATCACTCTCTTATCTGGGCCTGAACTTGTTTAAAATGGACTGAGGTAATGTGGAAAAATGTCCTGTGGTTAGACCAATCTTACATTGGGCACCTCTCAAGTTTGTCATTCTTTTTGGAAATCATGGACTCATCTGGGCTAAAGAGGAGAGGGCCTATCCAAGTATCCAACCTATCCAACTTGTTTTAGTGCTCAGTTCGAAACCCAACATCTATGACGGTGTGGAGGAGCATTAATGCCTACAGCACAGGCATCTTGCACATTTGGCAAAGCAAAATCAATTCTGAATGATGTATACAGGTTTTGAGCAACATATATTGCCATCCAGGCAATGTCTTTTTCAGGGACGACCTTGAATATTTCAGGAAAACAATGCTAAAATGAATTCTGCACATATTTAAATAGTATTTCTCCATAGAGGAAGAGTTCAGGTGCTAAGATGGCATGTCTGCAGTCCAGATTTATCAAATTAGGTGCATACTGGAATGAAAAGCATGACTAAGAATACCCCATACAGTTGAGCAACTGAAATCGGGGAGTAATGGGACAACATTTCATTATCAAAACTGTAGCAAATGGTCTCCTCAGTTCATAAACATTTACAGAATTGTGTTAAATGAAGAGGTGAAGCAGAACAGTGGTAAACATGCTGCCTGTAGTGGCCTTAAATCAAACGACAACTTCTGGCACCCTGGGCAGGTAATGTACGCAGGCAAGAAATAAAATCAATTCCAGGCTGGATTCGGGTTTTGTGGCTGGTTTATTTAGTTCCAGCTGCAGCAAACAATACACGGCATCTCTAATGATATACAATACAATACATCTCTACAATACACGGCATCTCTCGCACTGGTAAAAAACCATGTGCCCCACCACCCAGGTGCATACAGGCCTCCTGCTACTTCCTACCTATATTCACCTTTACCTGTGCCCACTGCCCCCAGGTGTCTAAACCAATATTTTAGTAAACTAACCAAAAATAAAGACTACACATATAAATCAAAACAATTAACTAAACAAATAATGAGCAAAAAAATATTAGCAAAATATATATTACTAATGTAAGCAAAATCTTAAAAAACAAATTAACTAACAAATTTACCACCACTGAAAGCAAACTAATGTAGCTCCAACACTCCCGTCCCAACTTTTTTTGAAACATGTTGCTGTCATCAAATTCAAAATGAACATATACTTTCGATGAAATAGTCAACATTTTCAACATTTGATATGTTTTCTATGTCCTTTTTGCTGCTAAATACGGGTTTACGAGACTTGTATATTATGACATTCTGTTTTTATTTGCATTTTACACAATGTCCCATTTTTTTCTGTTTTGGGGTTGTATGTCATAAATATCACTATTGGCTAGCACCCTTCCTCCTAGACACGATATATGTGAATTTAAGTAACAGTATGAAATACAGTTACTCTCATGGTATCTTGATGAATCACATTCAGATAGATAGATAGATAGATAGATAGATAGATAGATAGATATATGCTTTATTCATGTCGAGGAACATTTTAGCTTCTAGCAGAACAATGTCAATTTCATATTGATTCTGATGGATTTTTCTTAATTCTATTCTCTTCAACCATGTATTTTTTTTATTATTGTTCATTATTTTCACTGTCTTTACAGGTACAATTCCATCCCCAGAACATCTACCCGAGGTTCAGGCTCACCTGTCTAAAATCGTTCAGATTCTGATTTGCCTACTAACATTCTGGAAGAAAGTCGGTACACTGCTGGACTCCCTGGAACAGAAGACCTTTGCTGATGAAGACTTGGTTGATTTTTTAGAAGACACGAAGGAGGAGTTTTTGAAATCAATCACTGCAGCTGAAATGGTATAAATGTGACACTAATGCCAAACACAAATGACTTCATGAGCATTCAAACTGTCAAATGAAGTAGCTGCAGGAAGTAGTGGTCTGCATATTGGCTGGATTGTGCCTGCGTAGCTTTTACCTGGAAAAAATAAAAGAAAGCCGAGCAACAAAACAAAAGTAGCCATCTCATAACTCATAAACACTGTGTGTGTGTAATTTAAATTACAGGTTTGGAAGTCTTTTGGTGCCGGATGTGCGAGAGCCAATGTGATATTCGCTGTCGAGACCAAAGATGCCTACAAGTTCCTGGAGTTCAGCCCTTCCTCCCTCCCCAAGGAGGAGTGGAAGAAAGCGCATGATGCTGTGATGGAGAAGCTGAAGGAGATAGAGCCTCCCGTCACTCCTACCATCACCATGGAAACCTCAGAGTAATCTACTGATGCTGATCCGTGATCCCGCGCTAATCTGCTGATCCGTGATCCTGTGATCCCATATGCCTGTTTTGCTTTGCAAATGTTTGTCATAATTGCTGGCCTGCCTTCTTGACCGGGGTTCGAGGTGTTTTGCTGTGTACCTGTTTCTGTCCTGACTGCTTCTTGACTAATATATTGAAGAGGTTCATTAGGCTTACTGTATTATACTATTTCTCACTGTTTCTCTGTACAAGCCAATAAGGTAAAATTGATTTTTTTTTTTGTGTACCTGACAAGTTTCGGCTACCTTGCCTCTGTAGCCTTCATCAGAGGTGTCACGTGATGTTGGTGTGACGTGGTCTGAGATGTGTTATATGGAGTTCTCCATCCCACCTGATGTGGTGTGACGTGGTCTGAGATGTGTTATATGGAGTTTTCCATCCCACCTGATGTGGTGTGACGTGGTCTGAGATGTGTTATATGGAGTTCTCCATCCCACCTGATGTGGTGTGATGGCCTGGGGTGCTCCAAGGGGACTAAGATTCAAGGTGTTTTGCTGTGTACCTGTTTCTGTCCTTACTGCTTCTTGACTAAGATTCAAGGTGTTTTGCTGTGTACCTTACTTGATTTGTTTTTGCCTAGTGTCTAGTAGTGAAGTGTGAACTTGTGGACGTGAATTTAGTTTGGACTCCCGCAGGAAGTAAATGCCAGCATTGTAGAGTTAGACACTTTTGACGATTTTACATTAAGAGGCTTTTTTATTATTATTATTGTCATCATTAAAAATACAACACAGCCTGTATTAACAGTATTGACAGTAGTCTGTATTAACAGGTATACAATAATGTCAAATCTTTCACTAAGGTTTATTTTTCGTGTACATTATGATAGAAATGTTCACATCTTAATTTGTTTAATCTAGCTTTCGCTGGCTTCTATTAGGAGTTGCCACTGCTGGTGTCTACTGTTTTCACCTATTAAATCCAGATAAATCTCACATGTCCTGCTTTTGTGTCTGTAATTAGTGTAACATTCACACCCTTGGCCACACAGCCATCACTGTTTAATTATATCACATCAGTAGATCTCAATTTGCATAATCCAATTGTACTACTTGATACCGTCACCTTAACAGCACCAACTAGTTACCGTCACCTTAACAGCACCAACTAGTTACCGTCACCATAACACCTTAACAGCACCAACTCGTCACCTTAACAGCATCAACTAGTTACCTTAAAGGAAAACGCCACCCCTAGGTGAAATTGGGTGACTCCCCGCAGTCCCTAGAGTTGGATGAGTGAGCCAAAGCGCTTTATAGCCGACCCAGCCATTGCCCTAATCTAGAAACGGCCCGGTTAGCTTTATTTTAGCGTAGTCGCTGTAATCCGGAGATTCCAGCTAGCATGTCGTTGCAAAAGTGAATCAAATAACTCAAGATTTTTTATAATTATTTCTCGTAATAACCAGGTGAACCAGGAGGTGAAGGGTCATTTGTGACCAGGACATGAAAGGTCAGAGGTGAACCAGGAGATGAAAGGTCAGCCATGGCAAGATAGATCATCGTAGTTCATGTCTATGTCACCATAACACCTTAACAGCACCAATTAAGCGTTAAATGGGGGTCAGGTCATGTCTGCAAAAAGAGGCGCGTCGTTGACGTATTGATGAGCGTACGTAGCAACCGGCCAACAGCAGCTGAGGAGGGGGGTCCAAGATGGCGTTTTGGTAACATCCTTACTGCGTGGCTCTGCAGTGTGAGGAGTAAAACGAACGTTCTTAACAACTAAACATGACTAAGGGCTGAACAGAAGAAACCATATGGATAAATAACTGAAGAAGTCGACAACTCTCAAAAAGGGCTTTTCATTCAAGTGTTTTTTCTTTATTTCTTTTCTCGAACAAACGTTGCTAGCCGAGTTGACGAGTTTTCCTGAAGGTTCGAGCAACCTGCTAACTACCGGTAACCTGAATTCTAAGAAACTAACTATAGTGCACTTTTTTTTATTCTTTTTCTTCGAAAACATTTTGGACCATGGAAGAAATGGAAGAGAAGATATACATACCGTAATGCATTCTTATGCCAAGAAATCTCCGAGTGACCAAACTGAATCTGAAAACACTTCAACATTATCAGAGCAAACTGAGATGTGTTTGGCGGCGCCTTTAACATTAGAAACTCCTAAACCACCGCGAGCAGCAAAGAAATCCAAGTTACGAACAAGCGACGAGAATGACTCTGAGTCTGTGTCCAACTCTCGTCTGTTAACAGTAATGGAAAGAATTGAAAAGATGCAAGAGGAGTCACTCAGACGACTTCAATCATTAGAAGTAACGGTTAAAGACAACACCAACTCCATCAAAAGCGTCACCGATGTCCTTGACTCCATGGGGAAACAAGTAGAAGACATGACACATAAAGTTGTATCCCTACAGGACAAAGTTGACATCTTAGAAAAGGAGAATGGCGTTCTCCGGGACAGATGTGGCGACCTGGATGCATACAAAAGAAGATGGAACCTGCGAGTTGCTGGCATTCCTGAGCAAACTGGAGAGAATGTTAAGAATATCATCATTGACATTTTCAGCCAGGTCTCCCCTGACATCGCTCATCATCTGGCCTACTCCGTGGACATTGTGCACAGACTGGGTCCCCGCTCTGCTCAGATGAACTCCAGCCGTCGCATTATCGTGCAGTTCCTATCAAGATCGCATAGGGACAAAATCTGGAGGGATGCTAGATCAGCAGCCATACTCAAGGAAAATAAAATAAAACTATATGAAGATCTGACTCAGGAGTCCAAGGACATCAGAAACAAAGTGTGGCCGTTGGTTGAACGAGCGAGGAAGGAGGGGAAGAGAGCAGGCTTCAAAGGGTCCTTTGCGTACATTGATGGTAAAAGTCACAGCTAATCATTTGTGAATGAAGGTTGTTTTACTGCCACTAGGCTGTAATTTTTGCTGGTGCTGTCCGAAATTTAATTTGGTCCAGTCTTAAATGGGTAATGAGGAAGTTATTAATATTCTCATAGATAGACATAGAATTGTGTTCTTTCATGCGCGAATCTCGTAGGCCACTACCGTTATTCGCCAGAAGATGGCGCTTATGTTTTGTGATTCGCAGAGCCGTATATGGTGATTCGATATCACCAACTACTTTTTTTTATTATTATTATTTTATTATTATCTTTATTTTAGGTAAAGAAGGGGTTTTCGTTGTTAAAGTACCCTTGTGTGGAATTCAATAGGTTCTTTTTTGGTGCTCATTCAGCATGTATATTGAACAGGTTGGAAAATATGCCCTTGTTATCTTAACTACAGGTTTTGTTCCTCTGCTGCAGAGTTAGTCTGCGATTAAGTGTTCATAGAGGGAAGTATTGTATTTTTCTCTAGTTATCTGTGTTTAATTCACAGTATTGTTCTATGTCTTTGTCTTTATTGTCAATTAATGTTAGGGGTCTGAAAGATAATGTGAAACGCAAGGCTTTATTTTTGTTTGCAAAGAAATACAAGGCAGATTTTTATTTTTTTCAAGAATGTCACTCAACTCCAATTGACACTAACTTTTGGAAATCACAATGGGGGAACAACATATGGTTAGCACACGGATCTGAACATTCAGCTGGAGTAGGAGGTGGATTTTCAAACACAACTTTAAGGGAAATGTTATGGAGACCGATACAGATGTTTCAGGTCACTTTGTCAGTATGATTATAGCCATAAACATACAATAATTATTGTAATTAACATTTATGGATACCAATCATCTCTGGAGAATAGTACACTGTTTGATACTTTGGAAGATAAGGTCTCTTACTGGTTAACTAAATATCCTAATGCTTCTTTAATCTTAGGTGGAGAGTTTAATATAGCCTTAAATAACATAGACCGATACCCCCCAAGGAATTCAGCATCTCTCAATTCAACTCTAAAATGTTTTATGGAGAAGTTTGAACTAGTTGATGTCGAGAAGTTTGAACTAGTTGATGTCGTGGAGGAAATTGTTTCCATTTGAGCGACAATATACTTGGTCTAATAAGGACGGTTCAAGACAGTCTAGAATTGATTATTGGCTAGTTTCCAAATGCCTGATAAACGATACAATTTCAGTTCATATTTGTAATACTCCGTTGACTGATCATAAAGCAATCTATCTATCAATATCCTTGCCTGGAAGTCATACAGGCCCAATAGCAACTTTCTGGAAATTAAATAGTTCTCTTTTGAACTACTCACAAGTTAAAGAAAAAGTTAAAGATCTAATAATAACATACTGGAACCTTGCAGAAACCCAGAAATCTTACGGGAGGAATTGGGAACTGTTAAAATATGAGCTAGGGAAGTTTTTTAGGAAGTTTGGTGCTGATCTGGCTAAACAAAAAAGAGCAAGTGAAGACGAGATTACCATGCAGCTGGCGTCTCTTTTTCAAAAGGAGCCCTTATCTGAATTGGAGAGGACTGAATATATGCACTTACAAAATAAACTGGATGAATTATATATAGAAAAAGCTAAGGGTGCATACATTCGATCTAGATCCAAATGGTTAGAGGAGGGCGAGCAAAGCTCAGCCTACTTTTTTAGATCTTCTTGCTACGATCGACAAACTAAAAATAGATGACCAGATAGTTGATAATCCCAAAGATATTTCTACCTTTTGCCACCGTTTTTACAGCAATCTATATACCTCTAAATACTGTGAAGTGACCGCTAACTCATTTATAGATTCAATTAACCATTGTAGAGTCATTTCCGCAGAGGATAGGGATGCATGTGATTATAATATCTCTAATGATGAGGTATTGAAAGCGATTGATAGTCTTAAAATTAATAAAAGCCCAGGGTGTGATGGTATTACCTCTGAGTTCTATAAAATGTTTGACAAAGAACTATCTCCCTTTTTGCTAAATGTTTTCTCAGAAAGTATTCATAGTGAAGCTCTTCCAACAAGTATGACTCAAGGTAACATCATCCTGATTCCCAAACCAAATAAAGATAAGGAAAATTTAGAGAACTGGCGTCCAATCACACTGCTAAATAATGATTATAAAGTGTTGGCTATCATATTTGCTAATAGATTGAAATACGTTCTGGACTCTATCATTGATGAGTCACAATCTGGGTTCATGAGGAAACGTCATATTGCTAACAATGTTAGACTGATTTTGGATGTGCTAGACTATAACGATCTTATCAATGATAATAGTTTTCTTATGTTTCTTGATTTTTATAAAGCTTTTGACTCTCTTGAACATGGCTTCATTTTGAAAGCTCTTGATAAGTTTGATTTTGGTCATTTTTTTTGTAAAACTATTAGAACCCTGTATAAGAATGGCAATAGTGCAGTAAAATTAAATCTTGGTACATCGCCAAGGTTTAATGTGTCTCGTGGGATCAAGCAAGGTTGTCCTATCTCACCTTACTTGTTCCTAATAGCTTCTCAAATCCTGGCTCTTTATATTTCAAACAGTGCCTTGCAAGGAATCTTAATTGCTGATAGGCAGATTAAAATCAGTCAACTTGCTGATGACACCACACTCTTCCTGAAGGACGCCTCCCAAATTCCTCTATCATTAGACTTAATTAATGGTTTCTCAAAAGCTTCTGGTCTTCACTTGAACTTAAAAAAATGTGAACTTATGGCCGTAAAAGATTGCTTGGTGCCCTCTATACATAACATCCCTGTGAGAGATCAGGTCACTTATCTAGGAATTATCATAACCAAAGACCAATCTACAAGGTGCTCTTTAAACTTTAGTCCTACCTTTCAGAAAACACAAAGGAAACTGAATTCATGGTTGCAAAGAGACTTATCTTTTAGAGGTAGAATCTTACTCTCAAAAGCTGATGGTATATCCAGACTTACTTATGGTGCTCTCTCTTTAGCGGTAGATAGTAGCTTGTCCAAAAAAATTGATTCTATGTTGTTTAACTTTATATGGAAAAACAGAATACATTATTTTAAAAAGTCTGTTATAATGAACTCTAATCAATGGGGGGAGGGGGGGGGTTGAACTTTTTAGACTTCACAACCTTAAATAACACTTTCAAAATAAATTGGCTTAGACAATTTATTAATAACCCTGCATCCTTATGGAACTTTATCCCTAACTATATTTTTTCTAAAGTTGGTGGCCTGGAGTTTTTATTGATGTGCAATTATAAGATTAGTAAAATCCCTATCAAATTGTCTAACTTTCACAAGCAAAATGCTTTTGGCATGGTCTCTCATATATAAGCATAACTTCTCACCTCACAAATGTTACATTTGGAATAACGAGAATATTCTCTACAAAAACAAATCTCTTTTTTTTGAAAACTGGTTTAACAATAACATTACACTTGTTAGTCAACTTTTTGATTTGAATGGTAAACTATACAAATACTCAGAATTCCTAAGAATTTATCAAATTCCAGTAACTGTAAAGGAATATTCTATTGTTTTTGATGCAATTCCCACTGGGATTATAATGTTGTTAAAGGGTAATACTCCCCCACAACCACTTACTCATCTAAACAATTTACTTGATACTACTGTGGGTCATCTATGCTTCTCAGTAGAAAATCACAGTATCAATAGGAAGATCAGAGCGTTATTCCAGACTGAAATTGTTACTATTCCCTATGTTATTCCATACTGGAATGGTATAGTAGAGAATATCCCTTGGAAGACAGTGTGGTCCTTGCCTTTCAAATACATTGTCACTAATAAAGTGAGAGAGATTTCATTTAAACTAATACACAGGTTTTATCCAGCAAAATCCTTCCTTAAAAGATACAAGCAGGATATTGAGTCCAGCTGCTCATTTTGTAATAGCACTGATGAAAATGTGTCACATCTTTTTTGGAGTTGTACCCACACAGTGAAATTCTGGTCAGAATTCCTAAAGTTCATTCACACAGTATTAATCCCAGATTTTTCATTTTGTTTTAAGGATATTTTTTTTGGTATGTTTGACTTTGAAGCTGAATATGAAGGTAAACACTTCATTATAAATCTTTTATTTCTATATGCTAAATACCACATCCATAGGAGCAAATTCAGTGGTTCTAAACCATTTTTTTCTGTTTTTATGATTGAGTTTAGACATTACATTGATTCAATTAGGTACTCAAAAAATACTAAGGCCATGAGAACTCTGATTCTGTATGAGTCGTATGTGACCTCAAAGGGTTATTATAGGGTTATATTATCAAAGGGTTATTATAGGGTTATATTATCAAAGGGTTATTATAGGGTTATATTATCAAAGGGTTATATATGTGTGTTTTTTTTTTTTTTTTTTCTGCCTACCTGCCCGTCCACCTTGGCCTAATGTGACTGTGGCTGTACCCCTGTATGTTGTGTATTTAATGTAATATTGTATGTCTTTTGTTCTGTCTATTTTGTGTTGTACTTGACTACAATGAAATAAGTAAATAAAAAATAAAAAAAGCCAACAGCAGCTGAATAAATAACAGGCGCACACCTGATAAGGTCTGCTTCTCCAGACTGAAATGCTCAAAAATGCTAAAAATGTACCTGATATGGTCCGAAGGGTTTGAGGATCATGAAAATGTGCCCAAAATTCACATTTCTAACACAATAGACCCAAGATCTTAGCATGTGTGGTGATATTCTCTAATAATCTTTGGTAAAGCTCAACGTAATTATTCACATGGCTGCCAGATAAGCATGAGGGGGTGCTAGATTTCTGCTAAAATGGGCCATTTCATTCTCCAGCCTAATTTTAGGGATGTATATGGGAATGCAGGGCTCTCAAGTGTCACGCATTGAGCGTGACAGTCACTCATTTCAGTCTTTTGTCACGTTCTCCCGCCACACATTGTATTTCTCACGCAGAAAAACTATTTATATATTTAATATGCTGCGGCAGCGCCCAAAATATCTCTGGCCGCGCCGCTCTCACTATGGAACCGGCAGGAATCAAGCGCGTCTCCCCTGGAGTTGAGCCTGCCACTTATCAGCCAATCAAAAATAACGAGAGGGGCTACACAATAGCCAATCAGAAAATAACTGTATTGTATCTGGGTAAGATTTAACGCAACAACCAATGAAAAACGCGTATCCTGGAATTGTTGAACGTGAATTATTTAACGTGAACCTGTTACCTACTTCTTCCAAGTTTCGTTCACCTTGGAGCTTCGAGCATCAGTTCATGGTTTCAGCACAGAGTAAGTCATCTTTTAATGTTACAACAAATCCACAACTTGTTTGACACAAACAATGAAAACGTGACTGCTGCTATAGAGAATGTTTCCCAGATAATTGGCATCAGTTGTTCATGACTGTCTGTAACTTAGCCAACAGTTTCACAGCCTGTCCATTGACAACACTTGCTCAGAACAAAGCCTTTCGTTCACATGATGACTGACATATTGTCACATTCTAAACATCTCTCTCTCCAAATAGGCTTAATCATTTTATTAGCACTAAACAAATTAAAGTGTATTGCATAGCCTATTGTTATAGGTCACTTTTAAAATCAGATCATAATATATAATTATATCCTGGCCATGGATGCATTAATCAAAAAGTAAAGTAAAAAGCAATTAAGCATCCTCTCATTCACCCTGAGAGGAAAGCCCCCTAAAAGGTCCAGGTTAGTGGATGCTCAGAGGTGGTGAAAAGGCCCATTATTGAATTGTCAGTGCCATGTGTCAAATCATTTCTTTTGCAAATCTGAGCAATTATAAATTATACTTTTGCCCCATTTTGACTTAGGAGGGCATTGCTCCTACATACTTTAGCCAATAATCAAACGTCTGCTCTCTTTTGGAAAGCTGAGACACTGTTGGAAAACAATTAGAATAACTGTGTGATGTACTGTCACAAAGTTACAAAGGCTAGATTATTCTTTTATTTTTCTACAGGATAACAAGCATCTTTGAACTGACCACATATCAGCCCTCTAGGTCTTGACTTGATATGACTTGAGTCCTAGCATTAGGTCTTGTCATGCTGTGTGCAAAAGTAGATCAATATAGAATGACAACATGAGTACTTTAGATCATTATTTGCCAAGGTATGCTCATGCACTTGGTAAAATGCCCTATGAAAACTCCCCATAGGACTTTGGGTTCTCCAAAATGCATACTGGCAATCAAATGCTTACTGCATATGAACCCCACATAAGCATAATCTTGGCCTCAAATGAAAGGTAATACTCTGAAGTTTCATGCTTGCATTTGGATTGTAGGCTACTTCAGGTTCTGATATGACTACACTAAATATGGAATAATTACAAAAAATACAAATCTTTACAATTTCTATTTCAATTCAATTGGTGTGTATAAGACGGGCTATATTTCTGCACAACTAATATTGGATCAACTGGTAACTGACCTGGGGCTGGTGTATGCTAGCTGGTGATGCTAGTTGCGCGTGTAAATCCTCACACCCCTAACCTTAAGAACGCTTCTAACCGCTGAGTTGGAAGCTTGGGCTTTTAGCTCAGTGGTTAGAGCGCTGGACTCCCATGCCGGTGTGTGTTGACGTGGCGGGCGGGGTGGGGCGGGGTGGGGGGGGCTGATTGTCGACGGGGAATGTCACTCTTGCCTGTCCTCAAAACTTGAGAGCCCTGGGTATGAAATAGCATCTGCGCTTTGACAGACCAGAGTTGAATACCTTCTATGTTAACATCAGAGAACAAATTCTCTTGCCCTCCTCTGCCCATCGCACGGTTCTCTTGCCCTCCTCTGCCCATCGCACGGTTCTCATCGCACGGTTCTCTTGCCCTCCTCTGCCCATCGCACGGTTCTCTTGCCCTCCTCTGCCCATCGCACGGTTCTCATCGCACGGTTCTCTTGCCCTCCTCTGCCCATCGCACGGTTCTCATCGCACTGTTCTTTTGCCCTCTGCCCATCGCACGGTTCTCATCGCACTGTTCTCTTGCCCTCTGCCCATCGCACGGTTCTCTTGCCCTCCTCTGCCCATCACACTGTTCTCTTGCCCTCCTCTGCCCATCGCACTGTTCTCTTGCCCTCTGCCCATCGCACGGTTCTCATCGCACTGTTCTCTTGCCCTCCTCTGCCCATCGCACTGTTCTCTTGCCCTCCTCTGCCCATCGCACGGTTCTCAGCCGCTTAGACAGACAGGGCGGTGGTCAAACTCCTGTAGCTTGTCATTACCCTCCAGTTTTTGACCGGTAAGTGTTCAGCTATGGCTTTTGCTGGTCTGTTGGCTGCCTTTAATGTTTACTCTGCCTGGCTTTAATGTTTACTCTGCCTGGCTTTAATGTTTACTCTGCCCGGCTTTAATGTTTACTCTGGCTTTAATGTTTACTCTGCCTGGCTTTAATGTTTACTCTGGCTTTAATGTTTACTCTGGCTTTAATGTTTACTCTGCCTGGCTTTAATGTTTACTCTGGCTTTAATGTTTACTCTGCCTGGCTTTAATGTTTACTCTGCCTGGCTTTAATGTTTACTCTGGCTTTAATGTTTACTCTGCCTGGCTTTAATGTTTACTCTGCCTGGCTTTAATGTTTACTCTGCCTGGCTTTAATGTTTACTCTGGCTTTAATGTTTACTCTGCCTGGCTTTAATGTTTACTCTGCCTGGCTTTAACTCATTGAATGCCAAGCTGTTTTCGGAAGCTTTGTCCTAGAGTGCCAGCCATCTAGACCATTGTTGATGATTTTTGTACAGCCACAGCATATTCTGTGTTATAGCTATAAACACATACAATGGCTCGTTTAAAAGGTGAGACTTTCAGTGGGTGCAAACCGTGTATTTCTACACGCCTCTGTTCCTGAGAAATCCCAAGCTAAACAGTAGCTAGTTTTCATCAAAATCGCTGTTTTTTTCTAGAAATGGAGATATAACGTCTTTCATGAAATATGAAGTGTTGCCTGTAAACTTCGGTAAACTTTCCGGGAAGTGATCAGCGATACCTGACGAGACTGCCACCTAGTGATAGACCCACGAAAATGGCCTGGTTTTGACCTGACGTGCATGCGTCACTGATTCGACCCAAAGCGGCAACCTAGTTATGATTATGATAAGATTGTGCGTTTTCATGAGTTTTCGATCGTCATATATTTAATTTCCATTCATCACAGAGTTCCCAAAATCACATATAAGGTGTGTTAGAGTGTCTAGTTTCGTAATTTAAAAAAAAAGCTAAAAACGTAATATTACGTTTTTGGCACTCAACGCATGGGAAGGAAAAACGTAATATTACGTTTTTGGCTTTAATGTTTACTCTGCCTGGCTTTAATGTTTACTCTGCCCGGCTTTAATGTTTACTCTGCCCGGAGTGCAACAGCTGACCCTGGCTTTAATGTTTACTCTGCCTGGCTTTAATGTTTACTCTGCCTGGCTTTAATGTTTACTCTGGCTTTAATGTTTACTCTGCCCGGAGAGCAACAGCTGACCCGTCCTTCCGTAGCTCTGGCCTCTGATTGGACGTTCAAGGGCACCTGACCCCATGTTATGGCCAGTTTTGCGATGGACTGTTGTTACGGCTGCATGTGTTTCCAGTGCTGTTTGCCCCTGTTCTCTCCCCTCCTCTGCAGGTAATTGCCCTGATCGGGAGCACCTGGGGGGTATTCCATCAACCTCGCTAATGAAGGCGGCGCTTAACAGAAATAGCCTGGCTTGAACTAGCGTAGACTTTCACTTGGGGCTGAAGCCGTTCCATTAACTGAAGTTAGCGACATCTTGGCCTCGTTTATTCAAGCAAGGTTTAGTTCAGCTACATCTCTGCTCGTGCACGAGGTAGAAAAGTAGACCAAAACAGTAGATTGACAAAAAGACGATATATGTCGTAAAATTAAGACAATACTAGATGATTTCTGTTCGATAGGCAAGCGCCATCTACAGGATTTTCATCAAAAGTCATCAAATTTAACATCGAGAGAAAAAAATAGATTGCCGTCAAATCAAGTCAAGTTTATTTATATAGCACATTTCCTACACAGAGGTCATTCAATGTGCTTTACATAAACAAAACCAAACAATAATAACAAATAAAAGCATAGAAGGGCAATATAGTCAAAGAATAGTTAAAAGGTCAAGATCATAATAAAAAGAAAACATAAAACACAAGGTAAAATCATTTAAAAATAAAGAATAATTAGTAAGCAAAAACAAAGGCAAAAGTAGTCAAAAAAAGTAATAAAAGACAAAGTAGAATAATTATCAAGGCAGATTCAGAATTTGTAACTCGGCACAGTTAGCAGAAAGCATCTGAGAACAGTTTGGTCTTAAGTCTAGATTTAAAACTGGCTACAGTTGGGGCCTTTTTAATGTCATCCGAAAGTTGGTTCCACAGCTGAGCCACATAGCAGCTAAAAGCTGCTTCACCATGTTTAGTTCTAACAGTAGGTTTTACTAGCAGGTTTTTCACCTGGGACCTGAGAGGACGAGAAGGTGTGTACTG
>NC_055974.1:30840795-30888457 GCF_018492685.1 Alosa sapidissima
CTGAAGCATGTCTGACAAGTATTTAGGTCCTGCTCCATTTACTGATTTATAAACAAGCAATAGTGCTTTAAAGTCAATTCTGTGACTTACTGGAAGCCAGTGCAAGGACTTAAGAATTGGAGTAATGTGGTCAGTTCTTTTAGTTTTTGTTAGAGTCCTAGCTGCTGCATTTTGTATCATCTGAAGCTGTTTAATAGTCTTTTTAGGAAGGCCTGTGAACAGTCCATTGCAGTAATCAACCCTGCTGGAGATAAATTCATGAATGAGTTTTTCTCAAGTCATGTTTTGACATCAGCCCTCTGAGTTTGGCAATATTTTTGAGGTGGTAAAAAGCTGATTTAGTTATCGCTTTCATGTGGCTGTTGAAATTTAGATCACTGTCAATTAATACACCAAGATTTTTAACAGTATCCTTTGCCTTCAACCCTTTTGTGTCAAGGAGAGTGGCAACCCTAAGTCTTTCCTCATTTTTACCAACTATAATTACTTCAGTTTTTTCTTTGTTCAGCTGAAGAAAATTTTGAGACATCCAGGTGTTGATTTGTTCTATACACTGACACATAGATTCAAGAGGACCATAGTCGTTTGGTGATAGAGCTAAGTAAATTTGTGTGTCATCTGCATAGCTATGATATGAAATCAAATTATTTTGAATGATTTGTCCAAGTGGGAGCATATAGAGGTTGAATAATAGTGGCTAAGTGGCAAAGAAGCTCCTTTCTTGTAGATATGATTTTAGCCAGCTGATAACTATGCCTGTAAATCCAACCCAGTGTTCTAGTCTGTGTAGTAAAATATTGTGATCAACAGTGTCAAATGCTGCACAAAGGTCCAGTAGCACTAGGACTGATGTTTTACCTGAATCTGTGTTGAGGCGTATGTCATTGGAAACTTTAATGAGAGCTGTTTCAGTGCTGTGATTTGCCCGAAAACCAGACTGAAAGTAATCAAAATACCCATTTGATGTTAGGAAGGTGGTTAATTGATTAAAGACTACTTTTTCAATAATTTTGCCAATAAAAGGTAGATTGGATATGGGCCTGTAATTGTTTAGCATGGAGGCATCCAGGTTATTCTTCTTGAGAAGTGGCTTTACAACAGCTGTTTTCAGTGACTTAGGCAGAGTGTCTAAGACACATGTGGAAGAGCTGAGATTCTGTACCGTTTTTTCAAGTGTTTCGTAGTCTATCAAGCTGAACTCTGACATCAAGTTTAGTTTCCCTCTGTTTGTTGCTGGAAGTTCAGGTTGTTGAATTTGTAATTGAGCAGATATGTTGAGTCTGATTTTGTCAATTTTACCTTTAAAAAAAGATGAAAACTCATTGCATTTATTAGTTGAGAGAAGTTCAGGCGCTAATTGTGAGGGGGGATTTGTTAACTTATCAACAGTTGAAAATAGAATACGAGTGTTATTTGAACTTCTATTGATAATGTTAGAAAAGAAAGACTGTCTTGCTTTGCATATTTCAGAGTTATATGTGCGGAGCATCTCTTTATGGATTTCATAGTGGATCTGAAGTTTGTATTTACGCCATTTTCTTTCAGTCTTCCTACACTCTCTTTTTAGAAGTTTAACTGCTGGATTTTGCCTCCATGGTGCTTTCTGTTTGTCCTTAACTTTCTTGAATTGTAATGGAGCAATGTCATCCATAATGTTTGCCATTTTTGCATTAAAGTGATCAAATAAGTCTTCAGAGTCTGACAGTTGACTTGACTTTAGTGAAAGTGCTTGCTCACAGAGAGCACTTGTCTGTCATTTATGATTCTCCTTTTTACCATCATAGCTGTGTTTTGAGTGTGTGGGGACATAGACACATCAAAGAACATGCAGAAATGATCAGATAAGGCCAGGTCTTTAACAGCTGTAGAGACATCGAGACCCTTTGTGATAACAAGGTCGAGGGTATGGCCTAGAGAGTGTGTTGGCCCCTGTACATGCTGTGTTAGGGAGAAAGTATTGATTAGTGCAATGAATTCCTTGGCGTAATTGTTTTCAGGATTATCCACATGCAAGTTTAGATCCCCTGATATAATAAGACAGTCAAACTCTATGCAAACAACTGATAGCAGTTCACCTAGCTCTTCAAGAAAAACTTTTGCTGAATGTTTTGGAGGCCTGTAAATTGTCAGTAATAAAATCTGAGGAGAAGACTTAATGCATGCACACAGATATTCAAATGAAGTAAAGTCACAGAATGACGACTGATTGCACTGAAAAGACGTCTTGAAAATTGTCCCCCCACCTCCAGAAATGGGAGAATAATGAAAGCATAGGCTACATTTAAAACATCAATGCTAATGGTTTGAAATCAATTGCGAGTTTGATTGGCTTCACTCTTGAACACATAGACTAGTCTACAGTCTATGCTTGAACAAAAGGAGTAAATGAATAAATAGTATAAACTCAAAAACAACTTTGGCATATATTCAAAACTATCTATAGCCTACGTTCTTATATTAAAAGAGTTCACTCCAAATTATTGTCTAGGTGGTCATAAAATAAATTAGTATCAACATAATAGCCTATTGTCTCCCATAAGTCCCAAAGTGTTTGAAGTAAAATGATCTGAAATGCAATGGCTTTCAATTCAATTTATGCCTAGTTTTTGATCTGTGTAGCACACAGTTGATTTGACATTCATGAACAATCGTCGACACATGAAGCAGTTTTAATTATTAGCTGCCTAGGCTACAGAATAATTATCCTTTGGCTTGCATCAGATATAATATATCCCACTGGCAATTTGTCACTGAACAGCCAAATGTGCATGACCCTTTATCAGCAGTAGACATATGTCTTTCATCAAAGATTATAACTAAAAATGCCATTATCAAGGTGATAAACAATGTAGCCTTAATACTTCGTATGGGAAGCGAACCTGCGAACACGCAAGAATGTAATTCCTTTCCTATACCGTCTCGCTGCACGTTACACCACCACCGAACGCAAGTGACGCAGAGTAGCACGATTCCTAGAACCACACGCATGTGAAGTTCAAAACATGTTTAATCGTATAATCTTCATACATTCTTTGGAGGTAGTGAATGTGTAAATCCATGCTTGGTGCACTGTCGGAAAAAAAACATTTCTATAGGCCTACTTCTATTTTAGAATTTGTAGGCTAGGTGATGAAACCCCAGGTTGAAGGAATCATCTTTTTGGACTCATTTTCCGACTGATTGTTTTTTTTTGCAACACAGCTTAATTTAGCTTGAAAGTTAACCTGCTACGGAGCAGGTTAGTTCTGTGGCATAGATTCCCATGGTTACCAAGCTGGGATTCACGTTAACCTCATTAATTATAATTAGCGAGACTTATCGAAATAAGCCAGGTTTGGCCTTTAGCGAGGTTGATGGAATACCCCCCTGGCCAGCTGATTGATCAGGAGTAAAAGCAAAGATGGTTGATTACGAAGATACTTCCTAAGAGGCCATTTCCTGTGCCCAGAAATGTATGCAAATAGGGTAGCAGTAGTACACACCCCGCACGAGGGGGGCCATTATCCTCCATTTATGCAGTGATCGGGCTCCCTTTTTAACATTGAGGTGTATGGCAGAATCCAAGAATTTCCCAGCATTTGTCAAAGCCCTTTTTTTCTGAGCAATGGATGCACATTTCGGACATGGTGTCATGATCTCCAAACCCTCCTCCCCATTTCAGGAGAATGTTGTGACAGTATGACCCTCCAGTCAGGAGAAAATCAACATTAATGAAGGTCTACACAAGTTTATTTTGTACTCCAGCTTCTGTCTGGCGTGGAACCGAGGCGTTTAAATGTCAGTCATACGTCAGTGACACGCCCCTGTGCAGGCGGGAACTGAACCAGAGCCCGTCTCTGACTGAACTCCACTTTGCCCTCATAGACATGAACTAGGACGACCCATCTTGCTACGCATTCATTATCTTTGGTAAAGGGGCTTGAGGATCCTGTTCCTGGGGAGGCTTTTGGTGTGGGGGCTGCTGGCTGTCTTGCTGCCTCTCAGCCTGGGATGTTGTCTCGTCTTTTGATTTGGACTTTGCGTCATGTCTATAGTGTCTTGTTATGGTTTATCTTGATGTAATAAATCCCACTGGTTGGGTACATTTTAAAAGGTGTTACTGATATTTATGGGCGGGCTTTTGTTCACCGCTAAAGGGCCACATAAAGGTGGGGTATCAGTATAAATACTCTTTTGATCCCGTGAGGGAAATTTGGTCTCTGCATTTATCCCAATCTGTGAATTAGTGAAACACACACAGCACACAGTGTACACACAGTGAGGTGAAGCACTCACTAATCCCGGCGCAGTGAGCTGCCTGCATCAACAGCGGCGCTCGGGGAGCAGTGAGGGGTGTTAGGTGCCTTGCTCAAGGGCACTTCAGCCGTGCCTACTGGTCGGGGTTCGAACCGGCAACCACCAAGGCTGCCCCGAGGGAGGTGTGTGTGTGTGTGTGTGTGTGTGTGTGTGTGTGTGTGTGTGTGTGTGTGTGTGTGTGTGTGTGTGTGTGTGTGTGTGTGTGTGTGTGTGTGTGTGTGTGTGTGGTGCTGGGCGGTATACCGGTGTATATTTTCGTTATGATATGATTTTTTTATATACCGGTGTATTTGATTACACAACGTTTGGAACGCTGCGCCGCGCGACAGTGTTTCAGACGGGACTTTTTTCACACGCACGCATGGTGCCACTGCGAGGCATAGTGAGGGTAAACACAAAACACCTGAAGTTTTCCCCGTGAAGTATGACCCTTAAGGCTTAATTTCTCCTTAAGGGGTTTAATTTAAGGGTGTTCGAGTCGAGTCGGCTTTTATTGTCTTTACATGCACTGGTCATACAAAGAATTGAAATTTCGTTTCTTACTTTCCCATGCAGACATAGACATGCTTTAAATACAGACATAGACATACTATGGACATAGCCATAGACAATAAACATTAAATTAAAGTGCGAGACTGAAATATAGAACATGTATGTATCAAAAATAGAAATATAGGACATATATCAAAAAAAAAAAAGGTAGTTGTGTTGTATATTTATATAGTCTTAACAGTTACATGAAGTTTAAACTTGTGCTTGTGTGACCTGTATATTTACATTGATATGCAGTATGCAGTAATATCAAGTATATCAGGCTTGATGTGAAGCAGCAACACGTTAGGCTGCGCAGTCACAGTGCAGTTCCACAGGGCGGTGTTGGGGGGGGGGGTTAGGGTAGACAGGATCCTAGGTTCTTGGCTGGCTGGTGGGTGGGGGGGGGGGGGGCTGTCAGTGATGGGAGAGTGGGTAGAGTGTTCAGCATCCTGATTGCTTGGTGGATGAAGCTACTTGCAAGTCTGGTGGTGCGGGAGCGGAGGCTCCTGTACCTCTTTCCAGAGGGCAGGAGGCTGAACAGTTCGTGTGCAGGGTGGGTTGTGTCCTTGACAATCATTAGTGCTTTGCGGGTGAGGCGGGTGGTGTAAATGTCCTGCAGGGAGGGGAGTGGTGCTCCAATGATCCTCTTAGTTGCACAGAATACCTTAAATTGTTTCTTTAGTTAAGGAAAAACGTTGAGGGATACTCCATTGAAAAGGATTACTGTCACAAAAATTCTATTGAGATTGTTCAACAGCTGTAACTAGCTGGCCAGTAGGTGATGTCGTTAGTTAGCAACCCACCGAACACAGTGACGTTTAATGTTCATCTCACCTTAAGAATATTCACTGAAATTATCCAGGTAGCAAGTAAAGCATGTTGTCTATGGTTATAGACATGCACTGAGCAATACTAGCTGGCTAGTTAGAAATAATCCAGACTGTCATCAGTGCACCAAAACAAACTTTTTTGTTAATGTTTTGCCTAGCGAACCGAACCAAAGCTCATGGCAGGCTAACAAGACATCCACATCCATATGAAGTTAACGTTAGCCTACCACTAACGTCATGTAAACCACACAATAACAATAAGGCATGTTTCTGATAGGCCTATTTGACAGAGTAAGTATTAGCAGAGAGGTTTTATTTTAAATTGTATAATTTTCAAAAAAGTATAATTATTGCAAGATGTTTGTGAAATTTGCACAGTAAAAGTTCTGTATTTTGACTGCAATTGTCTTTGCATTCTGATTAGATTCTTCATTACAATCATGAGTGGCTCTTTGTAAACAGCATCATTTTCTGGGGCCATGCAAAACTGCATTACCCCATTGCATTAGTGTGGAGTTATTCTACATCATGACAGTAAAATAGACCATCCTTAGTCAATGTACTCCAGCAATTCCTCTCTCAACCTGTAGAAAATGCTGAACATCTGATTATGCATGGGGGGGGAATACCGTCATATACCGTGAAACCGTAAGAATTTTGAAAAATACCGTGATATACATTTTTGGTCATACCGCCCAGCACTATGTGTGTGTGTGTGCGCGCGTGTGTGTAAAGGTGGGGTGGAACAGTGTCCAAGAACACACTGTTGCTACTTAAAGGTCTCATTCACCGAGAAACTGTTTAATACTTGTTCCTTTCGAAATACTATAGCTCACTCCAAGTTGCATATGCATGCTGCACGTGAAAATGATCTTCTACCCCCATTGCCCGCATTAGCCAATGAAAGAAAATACACAGAAAAACAAGCGAATCAGAAAAAGCCCTTCCAAATGACGCCGCAGGGAAAACAATTATTCATGGCCTCGCCCACCTTGGCTTGTGACCGCCCACAGGAAGACAGGAAGATTTTGGCCAGGAGATTGTCTCTCTGCAGCTAGTAGGAGCTAACAGCAAGTTGCTAACATGGCGGAGCAAATTCGTGCCTGTGTTATTTGTGGCAATAACACATCAATGTTGCATGTCTTGCCTTAGAAAGAAGAGTTGAGGAAGAAATGGTTGGAATTTATCGTTGGAACACCACCACCGAAGTAGTGCAACATTAGTTCTGTGTTCCAATCATTTCGACCACACTCACTGCCTACAGTTAGAAAGTGGTTTTGCATCGATGTTCTGAAAACCTGGTTCTGTACCGTCATGACGATTGACCACCAGCTCACTGGCTGTAAGTACAAACAAACTTTTCCACCTAACGTCTGTTACAAAATAGCATGTTCATATTCTTCACGTTAGCATGCATGAAAAGGGCACAAGCTAGGCTTAGGCTAGCCTATATTACAGGAAGCTACACCAGGCACTTAACTGAAGTGTTCTGTTCGCGACGTGTAAAATCAGAGAATGTCTAATAGGAAGGGCTCTGGTAAAATCCATTAGAGGAATGGTCTATTTTTTTAAACGTAGCCTACAGGCCACACGCCAGGTGTAGCTACTTTCATTGATTAGACCTATTGGAAGCTAATTGTTGCAGAAGACTCAACGCGAACGGAATGCTTCAGTTATGTGCCTGGTGTAGCTACACTCATAAGAAACTGTATGACCACACTACCCAGAGATTTAGCTTGTTGAACCTATAATCTTCTAACCTAAGCGTTAAACCACAAATAATAATATTGGCAACAATATCTTATGCTCAACTAAGGACTGGTATTGTTCTAGTCTAAACAGGGAAAATCAAAAACACAATACCCGTGCACTATTAGGCTAAGTTGCTATCACTAGAGCCCAGGTATTTACACTTCAGTCTAATTTATGTCTTCTTGCCATTATTACATTGGCCTTTGTAGGCCTACAATGATGTTTTGTTTGATTACTTGCTGTTTACTTAGTGTTTTGTATGTCTTCCAGAGCACATCCTCATGTTGCGCTACACAGCTTTCTAGCCTACATTAGGTCATCACGTTAGAAGCAAAGGTTTGTGGTCTAACTTTTATTGTTGTGCTAGTTTCTAGAAGTCTTTTTCTAGTAGGCTAATACAGGTTCTTATGTGCTCATCAATGTTTGGGAAAGTCAATTCATGGGTTTCATCAGGTCACTTTCCACAGGTGTATAAAATCAAGTACCTCGATTATGAATGCAGACTGCATGGTGCTTGATTAATACACCTGTGTAAATGGACCTGATGAAACCCATGAATTGCATAACAGATATAATTGATATTACCGAATGTCTTCTTGTGGGTGTGCTACTTAGTACATCATACACCTTACCACAGTCACTAAAATATTTTTGTTTCCATTGTGCCAGTACAGTTTTGTGTGAAATAGTGAATGTCCTGTGTACTATTAGTATCTTGTAACTTGACAGTAATACACATTTATTTACTTTAGGTACCCAAACAGAATACTACATGAAAAGTACTTCGGATACACCATGGACATGGGGGCCTGCTACCTCTACTCCCATCAAGCCTGTTCATCCAAGGCCAGCTAGAAGACCTCGGGTTGATCAAGAGGAGGAGGATGAAAGCGACATCTCCACAATAACACCTGATGGCTCCACCTATGGCCCAGCGCAATCAATGAGCAATGTAATAGAATCATCACAGCCAACGAATGTGTTTTGTGAGTTGTCCCTTCGGATACCCAGGACAACACAAGCCGAAACAACAACAGCACCATCTTACAAAGGATCTGTAGGCCAGATGTCTGCATCGTCTGGCAAAAAGAGGACATTATTAATTCTGTGCATAGTTTGGATGTTCTTGTTTTGTGTTTGCATTATTTTAATAGACTGCAATATTACTATTTGTCAGACCAAGGACCACTTAATCAATAATAATTCAAACAAAAAAAAAAAGATCACTGACCACCTAGCAAAAAAACAAACAAAACAGTAGACCTACTTCAACAGTATATTACACAATAGGCCTTCTCACTAAACCACCTTGCTTATTGTCTTTGCACCATGCTTATGCTGTCAGAGGATTCATATGATTTAAACTGGCATACTGTAGGTTACATGAGTGTTGGCTCAATATTGTAAACAACTCATCTATTATATTTTACCACATCTACTTGTGGAACACTTGAGAGAGCTTGCGGACCACACTTTGAGTACCACTGCTGTATGTAAATATAATAAAGCTATTTATTGAAAATTGACCTTTTTTGTATATTAGTTTTAGGAGTTGCATCAGTTTTTGTCCCTTTTAGGCTAAAGGTTTATCTTACCTTTCATATCTTGTGTCTCACAGGGGGCCATAGTCATAGTCGAATGTTTAGTGCATTTTGAAGGGATTACATTATGTTAAGGCAGACTGGTTCTAATCCTGGGTACAGGGTCATACAACAGGGGTACTGGTGTTGCCCATTTTTCTAACCACATGAGCAATCCCCTTATGAAAAAGTAGTATAGGAATCTTATAGTATTTTGGGACAAAATATTATAGTAATCTTATAGGAATACATATTTTGGGACATACTGTAGAAGTACTACTAATACAACTCTATAATATCCTATAACTGCTATAGTTTTTCTATAGTAGTCTTATACTATAAGATTCCTATAGTACTTTTTTCTAAGGGTCACACGTGACAGAAAACAACTTGAGTAGGCTAACCTCTGCCAATGTAGGCTATCAAAGCCATAGTTCTCATTACTGGAGAAGTCTTGCAGCACACGTTCTCTGCTTCTGTAGGCATTCTGGTGCAATTCCAGCGAAATATAGCTAGGAGTAGGTAAGTGTGTTTGCATTTAGATCTATATTGAGCTATAACCAAGTGGTCTTTCAATGATAGTATCATGGAATTCAAACCATAACTATCTATTCCGATAGCATACAATTAGCAGGCTAGGTCAGTGGCTGAACTGCATTTAGGGTGCTTATAACCTGTGTTGTGAAGTAAAATATCTACTAGGAAGATTGCAAAGACTTTAAGATCAAACCTTTAAGTTGCTCAATACCAGGAGAGTCACCACAGCCCATGATTAGTTTGTGAATTGTCTATTTTGAAGAAAACTTTTTTGACTGCTAAAAGGGAGAATGACCAAGACGTGAAGGATCCACCTGGTCCGCAAGAGCTTGGACAGACAAGGGGGTGGGGTGATTATGGGACCCTAAAGGAATGAATCAGCTCTTCTTGTGACATCGCTCTCTAGTGGACAGACGAGGGGGTGATTATGAGACCCTAAATGAATGAATCAGCTGTTCTTAGGTGACATCGCTCTCTAGTGGTCAATAGAAAGAACACATGCACATTCCTGAAGTTATGTACAGTGTAAAGGTTGGTCTGTAACAAGTGAAAGGAATTGGTAGTTACAGTTTGATAAATCATCTGAAGGCATCCTGTGTGACTGAGTTTATGCTAAATGTTCCATTGGGAGTTCTGCCCCTAAATGCCTTGACTCCATTGGTCAATGGACACAAGTGACAACAGGCTGCTTTCAAATGATCTGTGAAACTAATTAACGACTCCTTTAACACAAAGAACAAAACATGCAATTTTGATAATATGTTTGTACTCCGGCATTAAGATTTGTGCAAAATGTCGTAGTTTTGAGTGATCATCAGGGAAACAATGAAATGGCTTTGGAGCATTGTATTCAGACACTGAGCAAAAATGTCAAGGCATGTTTAGCCTGGGGATGAGAACCGTTTAGAATCAACTTGAAGACGCAGCAGTCTATTTTGGACCACTGTTTGATTAATTGTTCTGGCCTGTCATCCAATTTATTTATTTATTTATTTTAAATCTATTTGCTAACCCTTGATTCAGGTGATGTTGATAAGCTAATTCAGACCAGTATGTGGCAGCCGTGGCCCACTGATTAGCACTCTGGACTTGTAACCGGAGGGTTGCCGGTTCGAGCCCCGACCGGTGGGCCGCGGCTGAAGTGCCCTTGAGCAAGGCACCTAACCCCTCACTGCTCCCCGAGCGCCGCTGTTGTTGCAGGCAGCTCACTGCGCCGTGATTAGTGTGTGCTTCACCTCACTGTGTGTTCACTGTGTGCTGTTTGTGTTTCACTAATTCACCGATTGGGTTAAATGCAGAGACCAAATTTCCCTCACGGGATCAAAAAAGTATATATACTTATACTTATACTTATACTTAGGTTGAAGACTGCTTGTATTTAAAGGGCTTAAATATAGTTGCAGCCCTCAGCAAGTTTTTATTTACTAAATAAAGTCTCACTAAAGGGACCAGCATAGTGGACCAGCCTAGTGACCCCTAAAGGGACCAGCATAGTGGACCAGCCTAGTGATCACTAAAGGCTCTGGACCAGCATAGTGGACCAGCCTAGTGATCACTAAAGGCTCTGGACCAGCATAGTGGACCAGCCTAGTGACCCCTAAAGGGACCAGCATAGTGGACCAGCCTAGTGATCACTAAAGGGACCAGCAGAGTGGACCAGCCTAGTGATCACTAAAGGCTCTGGACCAGCAGAGTGGACCAGCCTAGTGATCACTAAAGGCTCTGGACCAGCATACCTAGTGATCACTAAAGGCTCTGGACCAGCATAGTGGACCAGCCTAGTGATCACTAAAGGGACCAGCATAGTGGACCAGCCTAGTGATCACTAAAGGGAATAGTGGACCAGCCTAGTGATCACTAAAGGGACCAGCATAGTGGACCAGCCTAGTGATCACTAAAGGGACCAGCATAGTGGACCAGCCTAGTGACCCCTAAAGGGACCAGCATAGTGGACCAGCCTAGTGATCACTAAAGGCTCTGGACCAGCATAGTGGACCAGCCTAGTGATCACTAAAGGGACCAGCATAGTGGACCAGCCTAGTGATCACTAAAGGCTCTGGACCAGCAGAGTGGACCAGCCTAGTGATCACTAAAGGGACCAGCATAGTGGACCAGCCTAGTGATCACTAAAGGGACCAGCATAGTGGACCAGCCTAGTGACCCCTAAAGGGACCAGCATAGTGGACCAGCCTAGTGATCACTAAAGGCTCTGGACCAGCATAGTGGACCAGCCTAGTGACCCCTAAAGGGACCAGCATAGTGGACCAGCCTAGTGATCACTAAAGGGACCAGCAGAGTGGACCAGCCTAGTGACCCCTAAAGGGACCAGCATAGTGGACCAGCCTAGTGACCCCTAAAGGGACCAGCATAGTGGACCAGCCTAGTGATCACTAAAGGGACCAGCAGAGTGGACCAGCCTAGTGATCACTAAAGGCTCTGGACGATCTCCTCAGCTCAGTCAGCAGTAGGAGACACATTATGTTTACCCACATAATCAGGAAACCCAACCCAGGACAACCCCACTGACCTGCAGGACACACACACACACACACACACACACACACACACTAATGCTCTTTTCAACACAGCTACACAACTGAACAAGCCATCATCTTCAACATGCCCCCATGGAGTACAAATCTACACTATTCCCCCACTAATCAACATGCCCCCATGGAATACACATCCACACTAATCAACATGCCCCCATGGATAGATAGATAGATAGATAGATAGATAGATAGATAGATAGATAGATACTTTATTGATCCCCAGGGGAAATTCAAGGTCTCAGCAGCATACATACAAGACAAACACATTCTTTAACAGCAGAAGAGTAATTAAAGTATGTAATATAAAAACACAACTAAGCAGTAAGGACAGTAGAAGATAAAGAATATGCTAAATATACTAAAATATACAAATTATACTAACACTTAATCTAAATCAATTCTAAAAACAGTATCCACATAGTGGTGATTAATAAATCAGAGGCGCTTGCAATGACTGAGGCAGGGACCGAGCCTGTGATTCTCTGTGCATAGTAAGGTATGGTAAGGTGCTCTTAGGTGCTCTGTGTGAATGAGTGTCATTGTGGTAGTGCAATGGTGATAGTGGTCATGGTGATAGTGCAAATGAGTAAGTCAACAGTGCAACAATGCAGAAATAAAGTAAAGTAAAGTCTATATATCTATATATTTAACTATTTAAGAAAATGTATAAGTGTGGCCACAGTTCGGCTGTGGCATGGAGGGGGGGGGGGGGGTTATGCATATGTGCTAATGTGCTAATATAGCACGTAAACAGTGAGGCATAAAGACAGTGGTACAAGTGGCTAGTGGACAGACAGTACCAAACATGGAGGGGATGAAGAGGCAGACAGACTATGCAGAGAAGTCTATCTCTCCTCTTCCCTGAAGTGAGGCATTGAACAGTTCAATGGCCCTGGGGACAAATGACTTTCTCAGTCTGTCAGTTGTGCAAAGCAGTGAGCGAAGTCTCCAGCTGATCAGGCTCTTCTGTTTAACAATAGTGCTGTGGAGTGGGTGACACTCATTGTCCAAGATGTTGATCAGTTTGTTCAGGGTCCTTTTATCAGATAGTGAAGTGATACACTCCAGTTCAGCTCCCACTACAGAGCCAGCTTTCCTTACCAGCCTGTCAATTCGCCCCACATCCTTCTTCCTTGTGCTTCCACCCTAGCATACTACTGCATAGAAGAGGACGCTGGCAACAACAGACTGGTAGAACATCCTGAGGAGCTTACTGCACACATTGAAGGACCGCAGCCTCCTCAGGAAGTACAGCCTGCTCTGCCCTTTCTTGTAGAGTGCATCAGTGTTGGCTGACCAGTCCAGTTTATTGTCCAGGTGGAGACCCAGATACTTGTAGGTGCTAACCACCTCCACATTGACCCCATCAATGTGAACTGGTAGCAGAGTGGGCTTAGACCTGCGGAAATCCACCACCATCTCCTTGGTCTTTGAAGTGTTAAGTTGAAGATGATTGAGTTTGCACCATTGCACAAAGTCCTCCACCAGGCTCCTGTACTCCTCCTCCTGCCCGTTACTTATACACCCCACAATTGCAGTATCATCAGAAAACTTCTGCATGTGGCATGACTCGGTGTTGTAGCAGAAGTCAGATGTGTACAGGGTGAACAGGACTGGAGAGAGCACAGTAACCTGTGGCGCTCCGGTGCTGCAGATCACAGTGTCAGAGAGACAGTTCTTCAGTCTGACGAACTGTGGTCGCTCGGTCAGGTAATCTGTAATCCAGGTTACCAGGTGAGCGTCCACACCCATCTGCAAGAGCTTGTCTCCCAATCTGAGGGGCTGGATGGTGTTAAAAGCACTTGAGAAATCAAAGAACATGATTCTCACAGCACTTTTCCCCTTGTCTAAGTGAGAATGTGTCCTGTGTAGAAGATAAGTGATGGCATCGTCCACGCCCGCTTTCTCCTGGTATGCAAACTGTAACGGGTCTAGTGCATGGCGTACCTGGGGTCTGAGCATGCCTAAGACCAATCGCTCCATTGTCTTCATCACATGTGATGTAAGAGCGACAGGTCTGTAGTCATTAAGCTCACTAGGGTGTGGCTTCTTAGGGACAGAGGTGAGACATGATGTCTTCCACAGTGTTGGAACTTGTCCAAGGCGTAGGCTCAAATTGAAGATGTGCTTCAGTGGTTCCCCCAGTTCAGCAGCACAGGCCTTGAGTAGCCTTGGGCACAGTCTGTCAGGCCCAGCTGCTTTATTGCTGCGCAATTTCTTAAGTTGGACTGTCACTTGATCTTTTGTAATGGTGAGGGGTGTAAGGGGAGGGGGAGGGGTGCATCTGGGATCTGTGTGTCTGATGGCTGTTGACTGAGGTCGTTGTCACCTCATTGTTCGTGATCGCCATGTGGGGGAGGGGTGCAAAATCCAGTGATGGTGGGGGTATGATAGCCTGTGAAGATGGAGGTGAGTGTTGCGCTGGTATTGAGGGGGTGTGAGGGTGGGGGCTGGGGGATGGTGGACAGACCACCGCCATTGGAGCTGAGGCAGGGGAGTCAAACCTGTTGTAGAAGTGGTTCAACTGGTTCGCCCTGTGCAGGTCCCCCTCCACAGAGCTGCTGTTCTTCTTCAGGCCAGTGATAACCTTCATGCAGTCCCATGTCTCCTTCAAGTTGTTTTCCTGCAGCTTCTGTTCCACCTTCTTTCTGTAATCCTCCTTAGCTTCCTTCAGCTTGAATTTGAGTTCCCCTTGCACGCACCTCAGCTCTGCCATGTCCCCCTCTCTGAACGCCATCTTTTTCCTGTTGAGAAGGGTCTTGACATTGCTGGTTATCCAAGGCTTGTTGTTGGGAAAGCAGCGTACAGTTCTGGTGGGAACAACAATGTCCATGCAGAAGTTCAGGTAGTCAGTTGTGCACTGTGTGACCTCCTCCAAGTCCTCTCCATTCTGTAACACACTCCAGTCAGTACACTCGAAGCAGTCTCTCAGAGCCTCATCCACTTCGGGTGTCCACTTCCTGAAGGTGCGTGTGGGAACTGGTAGCCTCTGTACTTTGGGCTTGTACATTGGCTGGAGATGAATGAGGTTGTGGTCTGACTTTCCCAGTGGGGGGAGGGGGTTTGCACTGTATGCATCCCTCACGTTTGCATACATGAGGTCTATTGTCCTGTTTTTTCTTGTAGGGCAGTCAACATACTGGTAAAAATTCGTGAGTGTGGAGTCCAGTATTATGTGATTGAAGTCGCCAGAGATCACAAAAAAGGCGTCAGTGTGTTGGGTTTGAAGCCTTGCGATTGTGGAGTGGATGACGTCACACGCTGTATCCGGAAGAGCTCGAGGTGGAACGTAAACACAGACAGCAATTGCGTGCGAGAACTCCCTCGGCATGTAGTACGGACGGAGACTAACCGCTAATAACTCCACATCCTTACAGCATACAGTCTCCTTTACTGTTACATGTCCGGGATTGCACCATCTATTGTTTATGTACAGCGCCAGTCCGCCTCCCTTCTTTTTGCCAGAAAGTTTACAGTCTCTGTCCAAACGAGCTACACTGAAGCCAGGCAGCTCAACGTTAGAAGTGGGGATATGGCTTGTTAGCCACGTCTCTGTAAAGCATAACAAACTACATTCCCTGTACAACTTCTGGTTTCTTACCAGGGCATCCAGTTCGTCAGTCTTGTTGGCCAGTGAGTTCACGTTTCCCATCACAATCGATGGAACTGAGGGCTTGTATCTCCACTTCTTCTCCCGACGCCTCGTCTTCACTTTTACTCCCGCTCTGCAACCCCGAAAGCACCACAGTTCCTCTGGAATGTTGTCGCGAACACAGCCAGCATTCCGTCGTAGTGCGATCAGCTGGTTCCTCGTGTACACAAGCTTGCTGTTGCTGGAGCATTGTAATATGTCCGTATCCATAGGATAGAATAAAAACACTCCTCAAAGTGTGTAATCCAAAAAGTTGCGAAGTGAAAAGTAAACAAAAAGTAGACAAAAGACGTAGAAACAAACACTAAGACACGGAGCTGCTGAGTAGGCTGCCACACCTGACGGCGCCGGAACCGGTATGAGTTCACATCCACACTATTCCCTCATACACTAATCAACATGCCCCCATGAAATACACATCCACACTATTCCCTCATACACTAATCAACATGCCCCCATGAAATACACATCCACACTATTCCCTCATACACTAATCAACATGCCCCCATGAAATACACATCCACACTATTCCCTCTCATACACAACATGCCCCCATGAAATACACATCCACACTAATCAACATGCCCCCATGGAATACACATCCACACTAATCAACATGCCCCCATGGAATACACATCCACACTATTCCCTCTCATACACAACATGCCCCCATGAAATACACATCCACACTAATCAACATGCCCCCATGAAATACACATCCACACTAATCAACATGCCCCCATGGAATACACATCCACACTAATCAACATGCCCCCATGGAATACACATCCACACTAATCAACATGCCCCCATGAAATACACATCCACACTATTCCCTCATACACTAATCAACATGCCCCCATGGAGTACACATCCACACTAATCAACATGCCCCCATGAAATACACATCCACACTAATCAACATGCCCCCATGAAATACACATCCACACTAATCAACATGCCCCCATGGAGTACACATCCACACTAATCAACATGCCCCCATGGAATACACATCCACACTAATCAACATGCCCCCATGGAATACACATCCACACTAATCAACATGCCCCCATGGAATACACATCCACACTATTCCCTCTCATACACAACATGCCCCCATGAAATACACATCCACACTAATCAACATGCCCCCATGAAATACACATCCACACTAATCAACATGCCCCCATGGAATACACATCCACACTAATCAACATGCCCCCATGAAATACACATCCACACTATTCCCTCATACACTAATCAACATGCCCCCATGGAGTACACATCCACACTAATCAACATGCCCCCATGAAATACACATCCACACTAATCAACATGCCCCCATGAAATACACATCCACACTAATCAACATGCCCCCATGGAGTACACATCCACACTAATCAACATGCCCCCATGAAATACACATCCACACTAATCAACATGCCCCCATGAAATACACATCCACACTAATCAACATGCCCCCATGGAATACACATCCACACTAATCAACATGCCCCCATGAAATACACATCCACACTAATCAACATGCCCCCATGGAATACACATCCACACTAATCAACATGCCCCCATGAAATACACATCCACACTAATCAACATGCCCCCATGGAGTACACATCCACACTAATCAACATGCCCCCATGAAATACACATCCACACTAATCAACATGCCCCCATGAAATACACATCCACACTATTCCCTCATACACTAATCAACATGCCCCCATGGAGTACACATCCACACTAATCAACATGCCCCCATGGAGTACACATCCACACTATTCCCCCTCATACACTAATCAACCCCATAATGCCCCCATGGACAATATTGACAATAATTGACTTAATGTCCATATAGGTCAGCAGTGAGTAAAATGGGTCACCGCTAACCTGCACTAACGTCTGTGGCCACAAGGTGGCAGATACTCAGCCTGAACCACAGCTAAAAGCAGGTTAATGCAAGTGGAGATGTTTGGCAGAATGCTACTAGATAGGCCTCTGTAAACTGTCATTTGCGAAGATAAATGAGATATCTGTTAGTTACAATAAAAGATATACCTGATGTGCCATAAGACTGTAGCCTATACAACGCACTGTTTGGAAATGCATTGAGGTTGTGCTTCTTTAGCTTGCTGTTGGTAGAACAGTAGTTATGTGGCTGAAGTGATGAATGTGAATAATCTCATGGAATCATTTCCCAATGGAGTGAAGCCACACAGTGGACAGAAGTGGTGATGCCAGGCTGTCTGGGAAGACATGACACAACAACCCTTTTCAACTCAGAAATGTGGAGGTGGAAGAGATGAGGTTGGAGATGATGAGATGTGCGAGTCCAGAACAACATCTCTGCTGGAAAAGTGAAAACATAGATTAGGCTAATAATCTGATATTATTATTATTATTGTTATTATTATTATTATTGTTATTGTTGTTGTTGTTGTATAAGGTAACTTCGTCAACATAAGACAACCCCCATTATGGCAAAAGGAGGAGGCATTTCCCGTGAAGCCTATTCATAGCTGATTGGTTTACAGACCTGTCCTATTCATCGCTGATTGGTGTACAGACCTGTCCATCTAGCGGCCTTATCTCTGCGATGGAAAAAGGGTAGCCTACATCGGTAAGCCCCAGAGGAAGTCGGAGAGACGTTTCCTTTCTTGTATTTGAAGAAAAGGGTAATTTTAGCCTGGAAATTAAATGACGCCGTTGTGATTATTTTCTTTTTTGACAACATCACTCCCTCGCCCAGTCGTGTCTGCGTATGGGTGTAAAATGTTCTGTTCCTCGGGACATTGACAGCGGGAAGGTCTCGCATCGCAGGGCTGGGACGCTGAACCTGCTGCTGCTTTTGCCCCGCTTACTTTAATGCCCCGATAGTTTTACCCCCGGAGAACCGAACCGTGTGCTGAACAGCGACCATGTCGGGGAAGCATTATAAGGGCCACGAGGTCAGCTGCTGCATAAAATACTTCATATTCGGATTCAACATCATCTTCTGGGTAAGGAGTCTCTCTCTCTTTTGTTTAGAGCGTGAGGCATGACAGAGGGTCCAAGCGCTTCTTCTAGTGACTATTACAAATGGCTATTGGGATATTTGCTGTTCCAATGCCACATATTCATTGTATTGTATTTAAACATCGGGGTTGGTCGTTTTCATGCGATTGACATGTCCTTGACGTAAATTGGAGTTTTGAATTGGCGGCTCGTAGCCTATAACGGTTCGTGTCTTTGTCGGGCGTTTTTGAGCTGGGTCCCGGCGCCGGTCCTGGCGTTGTGCAGGGGATTCAGTCTCTGCCTGCTGAGCCGTAGGCTACACTTAATAATCGGATTTGTGTGTGGACTGTCTGTCACGATCAATTCTGTTAGGCTGCATTCACAGTTTATTATCACAATATAGATATTGCCTCTTAATATAAATACACCGGGGTTGGCCTACATTGGGTTTTCATGTAGCCTAGCCTAATGGCTTTTTCTATAGGCTAAATTAGGCTATCGTGCACCTGCAAGACAGGGGACACACGTCCATTAATATGAGAGTTTGCTCAAATTGTACTCCTTTGCATAGTTTGGCCTTGCTACAGCGTGTGATGCTTTTGTTGTTAAAACTTCCTTGTGTGCGTGTGTGTGCTTGTGTGTGTGAAGGAGGATGTTTTCGTTGGCAGTGGCACGGAGGGGAAGATGCAGTGTGTAGTCAGTGTGTAGTCAGTAGGCAGTGTGTAGTCAGTAGGTAGTGTGTAGTCAGTAGGCAGTGTGTAGTCAGTAGTCAGTGTTAGTCAGTAGTGTGTAGTCAGTAGTCAGTGTTAGACAGTAGTCAGTGTGTAGTTGACTGAAGTCATCAAACACTGGCGCCCTGCATTGGCCTATTTCGGCTTCTCGGCCGCGACAGGACACAGCCGGCTACGCCACATGCAAGCGCCATGGAAACTAGTGATATGGTAGACCCACTGCACTCGGCTAGCACCTTGGGAAACTAGCGATGTGGCATTCGCTCAGCCAGCGCCATGGAAACCAATGATGTGGTACTCGCTCAGCCAGCGCTATGGAAACCAGTGATGTGGTACTCGCTCAGCTAGCACCATGGAAACCAGTGATGTGGTACTCGCTCAGCCAGCGCCATGGAAACTAGTGATATTGTAGACCCACTGCGCTCGGCTAGCACCTTGGGGAACTAGCGATGTGGCACTCGCTCAGCCAGCGCCATGGAAACCAGTGATGTGGTACTCGCTCAGCCAGCGCCATGGAAACCAGTGATGTGGTACTCGCTCAGCCAGCGCTATGGAAACCAGTAATGTGGTAGACCCACTGCACTTGGCTAACGTCATGGTGAACTAGCAATGTGGTACTCAAGGGCTTGGCTAACATCATGGTGAACTAGCGATGTGGTACTCGAGGGCTTGGTTAACGTCATGGTGAACTAGCGGTGTGGTACTCAAGGGCTTGGCTAACGTCATGGTGAACTAGCGATATGGTACTCAAGGGCTTGGCTAATGTCATGGTGAACTAGCGATGTGGTACTCAATAGGCCAGGGCTTGGTCAGTGTCATCCCATCAGAACACCAAAGCACTCTAAACTTCCTTTCCCCACTAGGGCCAGGATAAAGGTGTACGTATTAGAGAGTGCAATTTTTTGGGCCGATTACGATTTCGGATTTTCATACCGATTTTAGTCAATTCTAAATTTTATTTCTTTTAACCACTTTACAGCACACACAAATAGTTATTTTCTATCTTTTCTTTAATACAGTAGAACATGTTAATAAAATGTAATCAACTTATCAATAATGGAATGGCTGTTAAAAAAATGGAACCGGTGAGCAGACAGATTCTTCTTCAAATCTAACTTCAGCTGCAGTATCAAACTATAATGCTTCCTAATGTGGGACATTCATGTCACACACTACTAATATAAATGCACTGTTATGGAACACCCATTTTTTTCTTCTCACATCCAATATCCAGTTAAAAATACAAAAACAATGTTCATGATACATTTGAACATGCTACTGTACCATGGAACATATTTTCATATGCATTGATGAATTTATGGGAGGGCGAAGTAGAGCAGCTTCACAGAAGAGAACTTCTGACGGCAAATTTGAGGAAAAGTTGGTAAACCACCCTTCTTACCTAATTTGAGGGTGCTGATTCTGAATATTTTGTTTACCAAGCTCAATTCTGAGTTCTAAGCCGCATAATCAGCATTTTAACATAAAATAGCGATTATTTTTGCTTATTTTTCCCTAAATTGGGTTGATTTCAAAAGTAATCACTAAAACCAAATAAAAGTGTTCTCTAAATACATGTTTGAGCATTAAAGAAGCCATACTATAGTTTATAAACGTATTTAATGGGAACATGATTACAGTTAACATGTAATAAACTCTAATTCTAATCAAAACACAACCATATTTTTATTGCTAACATAGTGAGTCACTCGTGGTGTTTAATGCATTTCATCACAGTAACAAATTGCACAGATAACCTTCAACTCAGAATATATCCTACAGTACATATGAACTTATAGCGGGAATAAGCCTAATGCAGAACTACATCTACCGTCAGCAACAACCGACAAGTAAAAAACATTTTACTTCTAGTAACACTGGATTTGGTATGTGTGCTTGCCTCCATACTAGAGCTTGATAATGTGCTCTTCTTATATGCCATTGAGCAGCATCACTTGTTGGTAGAGCCTCCGATCCTCGACATCTAGAAAACAGAGTGGCTCTGGCATAGTGTTGTCACGAAACCAAAATTATGACTTCGATACAATACCTGCCATAAATATCTTGATACTCGATACTGAAGCGATATCCAAATCCTAAAATATCTGGAAAAGAAAGGACGAAGGCCTCCTCCAAGTGTATTGAGTCATTTGTGTTGAATTTGGTGCACTTTTGGTCAATTCTGGGTTTCAAAATTCTAAACTTCCTACATAAGCTATGCAAAAGAGCCTAATCTTTAGGCCATCTGATGTAGGCTACCCTAGGCCTTCCTGTGTTTATGGGATTTCTTTGGGACAGTTGCAAAGGGAAAAAAGTGAAGATAGTCTTCTTTGCTCCAGTGTAATTTAATAAGTACGTTTCAACCACTCAGGTCTTAATCAGATAGGCCTACACCATTATTACATTACACTACATTACATTTGGCTGACACATTTTTAACCAAAGCGACTAACAACATGGTAAAAGTTTTAAAGCAATTCTCTCAACAATTTTAGGACAATTTAAAAACAGTAGAGTACAGTAAGAATAAGTGCATCAGTGAGTGCTGTTTTTAAACAGTTGAGTGTCAGTTCAAGACGGGTGGTAAGTGCTAGGATCAGCAAGACTTGTTGTAAGTGGTGCTATGAGAGGATATGTTCTCTAATAATAATACGTTTATTTTATGTAGCGCCTTTCTCAAACCCAAGGTCGCTTAGAGCTAAAGAGCTGGGTCTTCAGTCCTACTGTAAATGTAAAAATCTTTGAGTAAAACAAAAGTTTATGAAGGGGGTAAATTTACCCATCTAATTTGTCACTGGATGGCAAGCACCTCAAATTATGCACCTTTCAGTAAATACTGGATGAACATATTTGAGCAGGTTTACTTTCCTTTTTTCATATTACCCACATAACAAATTAACAGGAAAACACCTAAGATGTATACCAACACCTAAGATGTTGTGGTTTAGTAATAGATTACTACAATATAGGCCTACAATAAAGTATTCTGGTCAAACAGTTCCTATCGCGGGTAATCTGCAGTACCCAGAAGTTCGCATCATATTGCGGGTGACTTTGTAGTTCTTTAGAGCCCTATTTCTACTAGATCTGCTGTCTGTACCACATCCATTACGGACACTATCACGATTACCACTGCAACCTCAACCGCTATGTTGGGCAGAGTGTCGAAACAAGCATGGTATGCTTAGTGGACACCGTTGTATATACGCACCTCCATTCACAGACGCACCGTGACTATCACTGTCATAGACGATCGATCATAATCTCCAAAAGGATATTCTCCTTCAGAATTAGAATAGGTGAATAACATAGCTTACCTTCATCTTAGACTTCATCACACGTGAACGTTTTTCAAAATTTGGTGTAGGCCTATTTCTGCTTCAATTTCTGCAACACTATGGCCTGCATCGCTTCTGCGTCATTACAAATGCACGTCTTTGTGTTTCTCGCATGTAATACAAGTATTTCCTGAAAACTTTGTGCAGTGATTTTGGGTTTGAATCAAGCTCTGGATGTCTTGCACATAGTGGAGCAGAGTAGGCCTACAAATGAGATTTGTCACCGTACCTGGATCTATCGTCTATTTTAATCAGTATCGTTGTTTGTTGCAGTTAATAGCCTCAAGGGCCGGATTACATTATTATTTTGTCATACGTCGTGGGCCGGAATTGGGCAGGACGCGGGCCGGGTGTTTGAGACCCCTGGTCTATCGTATGTTCACTTTTACAATATCCATTTCCCAGTCTGCTAGACAGTATTAAGGTATAGCCCTAGTCTACGTGCAGTAAATAGTATTTTTTTAAGTGGAGTAGAACTACTAGGGCTACTATATGTCGCTGCCTGTTGACATCTTATCATGTAGCCTATGATCGCTACATTTTGATTCTTTTTAATGTTGCAATTGGTTATCTCCGTTAAGCTGTGGGCACGCAATTAGCGGCAGGGACGGGCGGCGATGAGTGATGTTTATGTAGCCTAACGGTGGGTTTCCACACAGCGAAACACCTCGCGATTTTCGGCCAGCGAAATTTCGCCTCGGGGGCGTGACGGCGAAACCGCTAGTGTCTAGCCAGTGGTGGCAAGGGAGCTAATTAGGCTAATCAGCTAATTCAAACGTTTAAGTACTTAATGAAGATATCCAGGGGTCTTTATGCCTCGACTAAGTTGATGTTGCCTATAAACAACAAGGTCAATAAGACATAATATATTTCATACCTGTGTTGCAGCATGTAGCCTAGCTGTCTAGCTAGGTTTACAATGCAATCCAATGTCCTAAAATACTAGCATTTCGCCTGTCAGCTAGCTAAAAAGATCGAGTGCTTAAACTAACATATATAGTGGTCTATTTAGTGGTGTATGTGCTCTGACTAAGTTTCGTGTGGCATATAAACCACAATTCGTGTTGATACAAGTGCCAATGTTCGTGTAGAAACATTTTAATCACATACAAATTTTCGTGTTACAGCTCAGGTAGTCTCTTGGTCAGACTTTTTTGTAACTCCCGCCTCCAAACACAAAGACGCGGACCTGATTGGTTCTCGAATGGTCCTCATTTAAATAAAGTTAAACTTTGGCCTGCCTCGGCGATTCGCTTTCATTTCGCCCTACCAGGGCGGATTTCGTCTCCATTCAACTTAAATGAGCGCAACGCGAAATTTCGGTGTATGGAAACACACCGTAATGAAGTGACAGCTTAGCACAGCGTTCGCTGCATAGAAAAACTCAGTGGCCTATTAGCGCTTTCTTTGTAAATCCAGCCCTGAGTGTTATCCGGCCTGGTTGCTAGCTTCTTTAAACTTTGCAAACTCAGCTGGGTGTTGTTACAAATGCGGCGCACGAGTGCATATGACCGGCATAAAATCGGCATGTCTCAGAATGACCGGCTGGTCGCCGGCCGTGGCCGATCACGTGAAAATCGGCCAATTCCGGTCCCCAGCCGATCAATCGGTGCATATCTAGTCCGTATGTTTGACCCACATGTCTCTATGTGAGCTGTTGTAATAACCTTGTTACTGCATGCCTCTATGTAGGCTGTTGGCATAGTAACAACCTTGTTACTGCATGCCTCAATGTAGGCTGTTGGCATAGTAACAACCTTGTTACTGCATGCCTCTATGCAGGCTGTTGGCATAGTAACAACCTTGTTACTGCTATGTGAGCTGTTGTAACAACCTTGTTACTGCATGCCTCTATGTGAGCTGTTGGCATAGTAACAACCTTGTTACTGCATGCCTCTATGCGAGCTGTTGTAACAACCTTGTTACTGCATGTCTCTATGTAGGCTGTTGGCATAGTAACAGGGTGATTGACAATGGGGGCAGGGTCATGTGGTCAAATGACAGCCGTTCAAATGGATGCAGATGTGGTTGCATTCCACAGACCCCCCCACTCCCTCCCTCTCTCTCTCCCTCCCTTCCTCTCTCTCTCCCTCTCCCTCTCTTCCTCTCTCTCTCTCTCCCTCCCTTCTTCTCTCTCTCTCTCCCTCCCTCTCTCTCTCCCTCTTCCTCTCTCTCCCTCTCCCTCTCTTCCTCCCTCTCTCTCCCTCTCTCCCTCTCTGACTTAGTGGCCCTTACACTTCTGACACACACACACACACACACACACACCAGTTGATAAACTACCCCGTAGTACCCAGCAGGGTGGCACCAATCTGCAAATATTGCTACAATCTACAGTACTGTGACTCTGATCACACACACACACACACACTGGTCCTGCTCTGAGCATCTCATCAGTCCTCTGGTTGACATTTGACATCTGAAGCATCTCAGCATTTCTGTCCTCCCTGCACTTGACAGGCACACACACCCACACACACTCATACACACAAACACACACAGCACTGTGTTTGCCGGACATGTTTTCCTCTGCTGCAGTCACAGACTGGACTTTCCCTAATTACCCAACTACGTACGTAGGCGGCCCCTAATAAAAGTGCAGATAAAGTGTGTGTGTGTGTGTGTGTGTGTGTGTCCTTGCAAAGACAGATCAGTGACCAAGACTATGTATGTAAATTCATAGCATTGTTATTTGGCAGCTTGGGACATGTCCACAAACTGACTATCAGTGGGCTATGACTGGCGGGGTTATCTCACACACACATACACAAACACACAAACACACACACACACACACACACCAGTGTTTCCCACAGAACTGAATTCTATTTGTGGGGGTTTTTAACAAATTAGCCAGGGTTTCCCGCAGGAAATGTGTTAGTCAAGGTGGTAGGTTGTCTGGTGGTATCGGTTGCCGGGTGGGGTGGGGGCGGGTTGTGGAACTTTGAGAGCTTTGAGAACCACCGATGGGCTTCTAAGAAAGGCTCTGTTGTAGTTTCTAGATGATAGCCTACACATACAAAAGTGTATAGGCTATTATCAATGTCAATCAAACCTCTTATCAGTGTAGATTATTTATGGGTATCCTCATTTATTGTGATGTCCAAATTCCATGATAGTGTTTGTTTCACACAGTGTGTGGTTTGGACAGTGTCGGTTCAGACCTCCATGGGGCCCTAAGCAAAATCCTGCTAAGGGGCCCTCCAACCTGAACTCTGAGGGCCAAATTGTAACCAAATTGTAACCACAGTCGCATCTGACACCTCAGTGCTCCCAATACAATCATCCCACCCCATTTAGGATTTCTATGGAAAGTATACCAAATATAGTGTTTTTCCCCTTAAAGGACTAGGAGAAATAAAAATAATTGTGTGTGAATCACCTTCACAGCTATAAATGCCCAGTTTTAGGTTCTGGGCTGCTTGTTTTTGATGCTTGCTCTACATATCCCATTACAAAAAATAACTGCAGTTTTTTTCGAAGTACAGTTCAATTATACTACCGTAGGCTATAGTGCAGTAGCCTAGTATTTTCATGTCCAAAATACTGCATTTCTGCAGTAAAATACAGTACTATATGCAGTACAATGGCATTTTGTTGTGTCCAAAATACATTTCCTGCATAAGAACTGCAAATATTTCCTCCAAAAACTGCATACTCAAAAATCTGATACTCAAAAATCTGCAGTTTGACACTTGAAGTAAGCTAATGTAGTTTTAAAGGGTCTGGTTGCTTGTAGCCTACTGGCTGAGGCTGACTGTTCTTCACCTGTGTCAGTAGGCTATACTTGCCAAAGACATAGGATAGGCTACTGAGCTGGCTCCCCCTGATTCCCCTCAATATTTTTATATATATTTCATACGTAGACTATTTTAAATAATCATGTTAATACTTCATGTAGGCCTAATTTACGTTGTGCATCTATTGTCCAGTATGCAGCACAGCAAATCAATACGTTGTGCATCTATTGTCCAGTATGCAGCACAGCAAATCAATACATTAGGCATCTGTTGTCCAGTATGCACAGCAAATCAATACATTAGGCATCTATTGTCCAGTATGCAGCACAGCAAATCAATACATTAGGCATCTATTGTCCAGTATGCAGCACAGCAAATCAATACATTAGGCATCTATTGTCCAGTATGCACAGCAAATCAATACATTAGGCATCTATTGTCCAGTATGCACAGCAAATCAATACATTAGGCATCTATTGTCCAGTATGCACAGCAAATCAATACATTAGGCATCTATTGTCCAGTATGCAGCACAGCAAATCAATACATTAGGCATCTATTGTCCAGTATGCAGCACAGCAAATCAATACATTAGGCATCTATTGTCCAGTATGCACAGCAAATCAATACATTAGGCATCTATTGTCCAGTGTGCAGCACAGCAAATCAATACATTAGGCATCTATTGTCCAGTGTGCAGCACAGCAAATCAATACATTAGGCATCTATTGTCCAGTATGCACAGCAAATCAATACATTAGGCATCTATTGTCCAGTATGCAGCACAGCAAATCAATACATTAGGCATCTATTGTCCAGTATGCACAGCAAATCAATACATTAGGCATCTATTGTCCAGTATGCAGCACAGCAAATCAATACATTAGGCATCTATTGTCCAGTATGCAGCACAGCAAATCAATACATTAGGCATCTATTGTCCAGTATGCACAGCAAATCAATACATTAGGCATCTATTGTCCAGTATGCACAGCAAATCAATACATTAGGCATCTATTGTCCAGTATGCACAGCAAATCAATACATTAGGCATCTATTGTCCAGTATGCAGCACAGCAAATCAATACATTAGGCATCTGTTGTCCAGTATGCAGCACAGCAAATCAATACATTAGGCATCTATTGTCCAGTATGCAGCACAGCAAATCAATACATTAGGCATCTATTGTCCAGTATGCAGCACAGCAAATCAATACATTAGGCATCTATTGTCCAGTATGCAGCACAGCAAATCAATACATTAGGCATCTATTGTCCAGTATGCACAGCAAATCAATACATTAGGCATCTGTTGTCCAGTATGCAGCACAGCAAATCAATACATTAGGCATCTGTTGTCCAGTATGCAGCACAGCAAATCAATACATTAGGCATCTATTGTCCAGTATGCAGCACAGCAAATCAATACATTAGGCATCTATTGTCCAGTATGCACAGCAAATCAATACATTAGGCATCTATTGTCCAGTATGCACAGCAAATCAATACATTAGGCATCTATTGTCCAGTATGCAGCACAGCAAATCAATACATTAGGCATCTATTGTCCAGTATGCAGCACAGCAAATCAATACATTAGGCATCTATTGTCCAGTATGCACAGCAAATCAATACATTAGGCATCTATTGTCCAGTGTGCAGCACAGCAAATCAATACATTAGGCATCTATTGTCCAGTGTGCAGCACAGCAAATCAATACATTAGGCATCTATTGTCCAGTATGCACAGCAAATCAATACATTAGGCATCTATTGTCCAGTATGCAGCACAGCAAATCAATACATTAGGCATCTATTGTCCAGTATGCAGCACAGCAAATCAATACATTAGGCATCTATTGTCCAGTATGCAGCACAGCAAATCAATACATTACGCATCTATTGTCCAGTATGCAGCACAGCAAATCAATACATTGTGCATCTATTGTCCAGTATGCAGCACAGCAAATCAATACATTAGGCATCTATTGTCCAGTATGCAGCACAGCAAATCAATACATTAGGCATCTATTGTCCAGTATGCAGCACAGCAAATCAATACATTAGGCATCTATTGTCCAGTATGCAGCACAGCAAATCAATACATTAGGCATCTATTGTCCAGTATGCACAGCAAATCAATACATTAGGCATCTATTGTCCAGTATGCAGCACAGCAAATCAATACATTAGGCATCTATTGTCCAGTATGCAGCACAGCAAATCAATACATTAGGCATCTATTGTCCAGTATGCAGCACAGCAAATCAATACATTAGGCATCTATTGTCCAGTATGCAGCACAGCAAATCAATACATTAGGCATCTATTGTCCAGTATGCACAGCAAATCAATACATTAGGCATCTATTGTCCAGTATGCAGCACAGCAAATCAATACATTAGGCATCTATTGTCCAGTATGCAGCACAGCAAATCAATACATTAGGCATCTATTGTCCAGTATGCACAGCAAATCAATACATTAGGCATCTATTGTCCAGTGTGCAGCACAGCAAATCAATACATTAGGCATCTATTGTCCAGTGTGCAGCACAGCAAATCAATACATTAGGCATCTATTGTCCAGTGTGCAGCACAGCAAATCAATACATTAGGCATCTATTGTCCAGTGTGCAGCACAGCAAATCAATACATTAGGCATCTATTGTCCAGTATGCACAGCAAATCAATACATTAGGCATCTATTGTCCAGTATGCAGCACAGCAAATCAATACATTAGGCATCTATTGTCCAGTATGCAGCACAGCAAATCAATACATTAGGCATCTATTGTCCAGTATGCACAGCAAATCAATACATTAGGCATCTATTGTCCAGTATGCACAGCAAATCAATACATTAGGCATCTATTGTCCAGTATGCACAGCAAATCAATACATTAGGCATCTATTGTCCAGTATGCAGCACAGCAAATCAATACATTAGGCATCTATTGTCCAGTATGCACAGCAAATCAATACATTAGGCATCTGTTGTCCAGTATGCAGCACAGCAAATCAATACATTAGGCATCTATTGTCCAGTATGCAGCACAGCAAATCAATACATTAGGCATCTATTGTCCAGTATGCACAGCAAATCAATACATTAGGCATCTGTTGTCCAGTATGCAGCACAGCAAATCAATACATTAGGCATCTATTGTCCAGTATGCAGCACAGCAAATCAATACATTAGGCATCTATTGTCCAGTATGCAGCACAGCAAATCAATACATTGTGCATCTATTGTCCAGTATGCAGCACAGCAAATCAATACATTAGGCATCTATTGTCCAGTATGCAGCACAGCAAATCAATACATTAGGCATCTATTGTCCAGTATGCAGCAAATCAATACATTAGGCATCTATTGTCCAGTATGCAGCACAGCAAATCAATACATTAGGCATCTATTGTCCAGTATGCAGCACAGCAAATCAATACATTAGGCATCTATTGTCCAGTATGCAGCAAATCAATACATTAGGCATCTGTTGTCCAGTATGCAGCAAATCAATACATTAGGCATCTATTGTCCAGTGTGCAGCAAATCAATACATTAGGCATCTATTGTCCAGTGTGCAGCAAATCAATACATTAGGCATCTATTGTCCAGTGTGCAGCAAATCAATACATTAGGCATCTATTGTCCAGTATGCAGCACAGCAAATCAATACATTAGGCATCTATTGTCCAGTATGCAGCACAGCAAATCAATACATTAGGCATCTATTGTCCAGTATGCAGCAAATCAATACATTAGGCATCTATTGTCCAGTATGCAGCAAATCAATACATTAGGCATCTATTGTCCAGTATGCAGCAAATCAATACATTAGGCATCTATTGTCCAGTGTGCAGCAAATCAATACATTAGGCATCTATTGTCCAGTATGCAGCACAGCAAATCAATACGTTAGGCATCTATTGTCCAGTATGCAGCACAGCAAATCAATACGTTAGGCATCTATTGTCCAGTATGCACAGCAAATCAATACATTAGGCATCTATTGTCCAGTATGCAGCACAGCAAATCAATACATTAGGCATCTATTGTCCAGTATGCAGCACAGCAAATCAATACATTAGGCATCTATTGTCCAGTATGCAGCACAGCAAATCAATACATTAGGCATCTATTGTCCAGTATGCAGCACAGCAAATCAATACATTAGGCATCTATTGTCCAGTATGCAGCACAGCAAATCAATACATTAGGCATCTATTGTCCAGTATGCAGCAAATCAATACATTAGGCATCTATTGTCCAGTATGCAGCAAATCAATACATTAGGCATCTATTGTCCAGTATGCAGCAAATCAATACATTAGGCATCTATTGTCCAGTATGCAGCACAGCAAATCAATACATTAGGCATCTATTGTCCAGTATGCAGCACAGCAAATCAATACATTGTGCATCTATTGTCCAGTATGCAGCACAGCAAATCAATACATTAGGCATCTATTGTCCAGTATGCAGCACAGCAAATCAATACATTAGGCATCTATTGTCCAGTATGCAGCAAATCAATACATTAGGCATCTATTGTCCAGTATGCAGCACAGCAAATCAATACATTAGGCATCTATTGTCCAGTATGCAGCACAGCAAATCAATACATTAGGCATCTATTGTCCAGTATGCAGCAAATCAATACATTAGGCATCTGTTGTCCAGTATGCAGCAAATCAATACATTAGGCATCTATTGTCCAGTGTGCAGCAAATCAATACATTAGGCATCTATTGTCCAGTGTGCAGCAAATCAATACATTAGGCATCTATTGTCCAGTGTGCAGCAAATCAATACATTAGGCATCTATTGTCCAGTATGCAGCACAGCAAATCAATACATTAGGCATCTATTGTCCAGTATGCAGCACAGCAAATCAATACATTAGGCATCTATTGTCCAGTATGCAGCAAATCAATACATTAGGCATCTATTGTCCAGTATGCAGCAAATCAATACATTAGGCATCTATTGTCCAGTATGCAGCAAATCAATACATTAGGCATCTATTGTCCAGTGTGCAGCAAATCAATACATTAGGCATCTATTGTCCAGTATGCAGCACAGCAAATCAATACATTAGGCATCTATTGTCCAGTATGCAGCACAGCAAATCAATACGTTAGGCATCTATTGTCCAGTATGCACAGCAAATCAATACATTAGGCATCTATTGTCCAGTATGCAGCACAGCAAATCAATACATTAGGCATCTATTGTCCAGTATGCAGCACAGCAAATCAATACATTAGGCATCTATTGTCCAGTATGCAGCACAGCAAATCAATACATTAGGCATCTATTGTCCAGTATGCAGCACAGCAAATCAATACATTAGGCATCTATTGTCCAGTATGCAGCACAGCAAATCAATACATTAGGCATCTATTGTCCAGTATGCAGCACAGCAAATCAATACATTAGGCATCTATTGTCCAGTATGCAGCAAATCAATACATTAGGCATCTATTGTCCAGTATGCAGCAAATCAATACATTAGGCATCTATTGTCCAGTATGCAGCAAATCAATACATTAGGCATCTATTGTCCAGTATGCAGCACAGCAAATCAATACATTAGGCATCTATTGTCCAGTATGCAGCACAGCAAATCAATACATTAGGCATCTATTGTCCAGTATGCAGCACAGCAAATCAATACATTAGGCATCTATTGTCCAGTATGCAGCAAATCAATACATTAGGCATCTATTGTCCAGTATGCAGCACAGCAAATCAATACATTAGGCATCTATTGTCCAGTATGCAGCAAATCAATACATTAGGCATCTATTGTCCAGTATGCAGCAAATCAATACATTAGGCATCTATTGTCCAGTATGCAGCACAGCAAATCAATACATTAGGCATCTATTGTCCAGTATGCAGCAAATCAATACGTTAGGCTACTTTCCATTTGGCATAGGCTGCGTTCAGTTGTAGGCAATCTAAACCATAGACTAGTTCTATATATACAGTCTATGATCTAAACCAACTAAAGCTTGACTGAAATTATTGTAAAACCATTTACTTCTTTTAAAAATGTATTGGACGAGTGAAATCACCGATTAGTTTCGACGGTTCGTGTTTCTGCCGAAAAACAGCTAGTTTCATCCCCAGCTGCACGTTATTATGAACGCATTTAAAGACGCGGTTATATAAATGTAGCCAGTCGCCCGCATTTAAAAAACGGAATATGCGATTATATATTTCACAACGTTGCCATGTACTGTGACATGGGAAAGGCTGGCAAGCAAGCCGCAGACAGTTTAGAGGATTCACTGCCCGTAGGCCTAATAGGACAGCAACACGCGCTGGAGAGATATAGGCTACTGTATGCTGACATCAAACCATGGAACGAATGGTTTACGAATGGTTGGAACCATTTTAAACGTGCGCAAAACTGACGAACTCAGCATCAGTGCGTCGCATAAATTAAAACACAAATTGAAGCAACAACTTGACCATTGGACAATCCTACCACAAAACCTTTCCTGCAAAGTTTATGACATAAAAAGTGGAATATGAACGCATTTCATCACACCTGACAAGTAAACGGAGCTGTGGCTGTTCGCGATTTGACTGATTCTGAGAGCTAGTGGGATATTTGCGCGGCTCCGCTCACCAGCTCTGGGTGTCGTTTCTAGAAAGCATTGTTTGCTAACTTGCGTCGCAACCTTCGTAGTTCGCTCCATCGTTCTTGGATTTGGTGTTTCTAGAAAGGGTAGTTCGAACTCTCAATCGCAAACAAGGACGCAAAGTTTGGTCGTTTGAACTACTGCCCCTAGGCAGTCGCACTTGTGTCGTTCCTTGGTAGTTCCTGTTGGTGTCCGGAGTGCCTAACCAAAAATCACAACCGCCTAACCAAAATTTGCGAAGTGAATGTTTATCTCGTGACTCAATGATTGATCTATCCTGTAGCTTAATTTTGATTAAGACACTGCTCCCCTACTCATTCTTGCTATTTATGTTATTGCCTTGCTAATTAAAGTATTGCCTTGCTTTTAGTATTATAATCTTCACAGTCCCTAACAACAGCAGTGTTAAATGGTGTAGTGGCTAAAGCAGATGACTTTCCCAACGTTGTAGGTTCGATTTTCTTATGATGTGAGATTGTCCTCTTGCTTCTCGCTACTAGGTGAACTAATGTGACACGTAGATTCAATTGTTTTTGACTGATGTATTGTACCTATGGTCTCTCGATGTAGAGTAACTATATACATAAATATGTATGGTCAAAACCTATTGTTGTGTCTCGTAGGCCTACTCTTACTCAGAGATGAAAAGAAGAGATAGGATGCGAACTCCGGCCGAGCGCGCAGTGCACCAACGTGCTGCCGTTAAGCCACGAGACAGTTGATAACCTATGGGATACTCAGACATTTGTCCAGGCTATATATTTTTTCCAACACAGATATTTAACTCAAATAATGACTCATATTGGTCTGCTTAAGTTAACTGTTTTATATGCTTGCAATAGGTTTAGGTTTTGGCTGATGGCAATGACAATACCCGCATTAATCACTCGGTTTAGATTAGAAACATGTCGACATAGGCCGTGACAGAACATTTCTAGGGGGTGGGGTATTACACGTTTCCATTGTTTCCACCAATGATATGTATCGCTGCATCATCAACAATGTTGTTGGAACTATGGTGTTCGAACGTCGGAGGTAGCAAATTGCGACACAGGTACGATGCTTTCTGGAAACAGGTGTAACAGTGTCGTTGTTTAGTCGCAAGTTGCGTCGTACCATGGTGGTTGAGCAACGTCGTTGCTAACTTTTCTAGAAACGACCCACCAGATTCGGATCACTTATGTAAAGATTATAAAAACTGATTATTTTTCGATTTATGGCAGGTTTTTAATGCGTTCTACGGAGAAGAGAGACTGGCGTTGGTCACGGTTTGGAATGAAAGGGAGAAATCAGGACAGTAACACGGTGGACTATTTGTTTTTGACGACGTAGTTAAGGCGCAGGCATGTTTTGCCAAGGCGGCTGCCTTGACTGCAAAGTGCTGCGGGAAACCCTGTTAGCGTAGCATGGTTATGGTGAACCAGATTTAAGCACAATTTAGTGCAACCAGGAAAATCATTGTGTGGTGGTCAATGTTGATATTGTGGTGGGCCGCCACAAATAAGTCAATGTATGGGAAACACTGCACACACACACATACATACATACATACATACATACATACATACATACGTACATACATACACACACACACACACACACACACACACACACACATACATACTGTCACAAACACCTTGGCTCAAAAGGGAATGGACATAGGGAGACTGACACCGTCGGATAACGTTTAAATAATAATCATGAATTTATTTACAAATATGTACATAAGTCAGTAAGCGAAGAGCAACAAAAGATAACATAAAGTGTCATGCGCATCAGCAATGTGTAGGCTATGTGTAGTGCATAAAGAAAAGATAACATAAAGTGTCATGCGCATCAGCAATGTGTAGGCTATGTGTAGTGCATAAAGAAAAGATAACAAAGTGTCATGCGCATCAGCAATATGTAGGCTATGTGTAGTGCATAAAGAAGGAAATCTGAACAGCCGCAGCCAGCTCTCAGCAGCGTCAAGCCAGAACAGGACAGAGAGGCCGAATGAGGCCACAGGACACAGGCTTTATTCTGGAGTCCATTGACACGGAGCCACGCCCCTCGTTAACAAGAGACCATTGGAACACTCTAGCTCCTCCTGCAGGTCGAAAGACAGACATGACAAACAGGAACTACATGCCTAGTGCTCAGAGGCTCCATAAAGGCAGGAACTACATGCCTAGTGCTCAGAGGCTCCATAAAGGCAGAGGGAGGAAAAGGCATCACGGCACGGCAAAGCCGGGGCGTCACAATACACATACACATACACACACACACACCAGTTGATAAACTACCCGGTGGTACCCAGCAGGGTGGCACCAATCTGCAAATATTGCTACACTCTACAGTACTGTGACTCTGATCCATTGCTGTCTTAGTGTAGGTGTTCCTATTTGTTAGTGTTTGTGGAGGTGTTCCTATTTGTAGTTTGTGGAGGTGTTTGTATTTGTTTGTGTTAGTGGAGGTGTTCCTATTTGTAGTGTTTGTGGAGGTGTTTGTATTTGGTAGTTTTTTTTGTAGGTGTTCTTATTTGGTAGTGTTTGTGGAGGTGTTCCTATTTGTAGTGTTTGTGGAGGTGTTTGTATTTGTTTGTGTTAGTGGAGGTGTTCCTATGTGTAGTGTTTGTGGAGGTGTTTGTATTTGGTAGTTTTTTTTGTAGGTGTTCTTATTTGGTAGTGTTTGTGTAGGTGTTTGTATTTGGTAGTGTTTGTGTAGGTGTTCTTATTTGGTAGTGTTTGTGTAGGTGTTCTTATTTGGTATTGTTTGTGTAGGTGTTCTTATTTTGTATTGTTTGTGTGTTCTTATTTGGTAGTGTTTGTGTGTTCTTATTTGGTAGTGTTTGTGTAAATGTTCTTATTTGGTAGTGTTTGTGTGTTCTTATTTGGTAGTGTTCGTGTGGTATTCGTGGTTGTCTGCTGGAGTGTGTGGTGTCCTTGGCGCTTATCAGGATGCAGGAGGAGTTAAGCATATCGGGAGGAGCGTTTCCTCGTTAGATAAACAGGAAGTTCTGCTGGACTGTGTCGTCTAAGTTCATATTCACAATCAGCCGGCCATATTTACCCATCACAACCACTCTGGTAATATTAAATGGGAGCAGACAGCCATAGCACGCGCACACACACACACACACACACTCCTCCTTTCCTGACAGTGTGTGTGTGTGATCTGTGCCTTTCTCTGTGTCCATCTGTCTCACTCTGGGCATGGTAGTGTGTAGGCCTGTGGTATGCCGGTGGTGTGTCTGTGGGCCTGTATGTCTTATAGTTTGGGCACACACACACCGAGTCTGTGGTCCTGTGTCTTATAGTTTGGGCACACACATACACACACTGAGTCTGTGGGCCTGTATGTCTTATAGTTTGGGCGCACACACACACTGTAGTATCTTTTATGTATCTTTTATCTTTATTTTGTGTAACATCATTATTTTGTGAAACGGAAGAATGGTTAATACCCTTAATGTATGGAAACGGAAGAATGGTTTAAGTGAAAACAAGCTGACCTAGGAGTAGATGCATTACTAAGGGTCAGAGGTCAGGAAATGTAAGTCAAACATAAGGAATGTCTGGTTAGTGGAGTCAGAGGTTGATGTAAGTAAACAGCCTAAATGGAAGCAGTTAATTGTTACGACAGGTGACCTGGGCAGATGGTCTCAGGTCAATGATGACTTGAAGGCTGTACTATAAAAGCTGAACAGCAACCTGTTACATTAGCTTGTTTCATGACCCAGCGCTCAGGTGTGCGTTAGAGCTACACTTCTTAGGGGGCGCTGGTGCAGCAGGCTACAGCACCCGTACCATACAGGTCCGAGGGGACCCAATGCTCAGGTGTGCAGTAAAGCTACACTTCAGGATTCTTTCGCTTTGTCAAAATCATTCTGAATTTGGCTCAGTTGATCAGAATTCGACACAACAACACCCACACACACACACACACACACCTGCCTAACCTAACCCCCGGACCTTGTGTGTGTGTGTGTGTTGTGGATAGGTGTGGGTTCAGACTGAGGTAGGTATGGATTAGAGCCCGACCGATAAAGGATTTTGAAGGCCGATACTGATACAAATATTTGTTGATTTAAAAATCCGATATATCGGCCGATATAATATATATAGTTTTTTTTTTTCAGAAACGCGCAATGAAACATTAACAGATTTCCCTAACATTAGTTATTTGTAGTTATTTATGAGTATTGACTAAAATAATATGATAATGCATTTGAAAAACAAACTTGTTTATTTTTAAATAATATTGTCACAGTGGAACAGAGCAACATCGAAATATAAGTTCTGATAAATAAAATGTATAAAAATAGAAACTTAAGATATGAAACTTAGTCTTTTGAACAAAAACACAATAACAACAACAACCAAATCAAAGTTACCAGTATTAAAAGACTTGGTAAGCTTCATAAATAGAACTTTGAACTAAGACTTAATAATTACAAAAAATAATGATGACATTATTACTATCATCATGTCTAAATGTTCACTCCTCGCACGTCTAACTTACATTTTACAATGCAGGGACTCCAACTACAAATATACTAGTTATAAATCATTACTTTATTTAGGCAGAATAATTGTTGTGGTTTCCAAGCTCATTAATGTTAACGTTAGCGGTCTTCCACTAATATTTATGGAATTAGCTAGCTTTGTGGTTAGCTAGTCTATGATGAGCCATAATTTAGCAATGGATAACGTCATACTGCAAATTGTAAAACATACGCTTTCAAAATAACAGGCCGGGGAGAGATGATACATCTCACTGCTATAACTGTCACGCTATTAAAGAAATACATCTTCAGTCACATTGTCAAAAGTTACAAGGACAGACAGTCAACTACACTGTAACAACGTAAAGTAATTACTAGCTAATTCCGCTTCACTCTCAGCTTATTTAACAGCAGCAAAACTGGACATTGTTTTCATGATTATTCACGATCACAATATTTTGTCATGCTTATTTGAGTTAAGAGAACTGATGGGGATGTTCTTTTAATTGTTATTCAAGCAATGTATGTCTCGTGACCAAATCACCATGAACACACTTCACTGATGATCTCACTCGCGGATAACTGGTTCTGTCTGCCCGACTCTGGCTGGATCAGCAGGCTGCAGGATGTGTGGCGCGTTATACACGAGTGTTGCCAGCAGGGACGGTGTAGAGTGCCCTCTGGTGGACAAACTATACTAACGCCAACACTCATGACATGGTTAAAGGGTGTTTCGTCCGTTTTTATTTTATTTTTTAAAATATTCATTTATCGGCCATTATAAATGCCGATACCGATAGTTTGGAAAATGCCTAATATCGGCCCGCCGATAAATCGGTCGGGCTCTAGTATGGATGGGTTGTGTGTGGGGGGTGTGTGTGTGTGTGTGTGTTATGGATAGGTGTGGGTTCAGACTGAGATAGGTACGGATGGGTTGTGTGTGGGGTGTGTGTGGGTTGTGTGTGGGGTGTGTGTGTGTGTGTGTGTGTGTTGGTTGTGGATGGGTTGTGTGTGGGGTGTGTGTGGGTTGTGGATGGGTTGTGTGTGGGGTGTGTGTGTGTGTGGGTTGTGGATGGGTTGTGTGTGGGGTGTGTGTGTGTGTGGGTTGTGGATGGGTTGTGTGTGGGTTGTGGGTGGGTTGTGGAAGGAGCTCTGTCTGCCATTGCACTGTTGTGGGTCCAGTAAGAGGCGTAAAGCCCAGTGGTCAGTAATACCCACCCCTGGCCGTATGAAGCCCTCCATTCCTTAAACCCTTAAACCTCACATCGGGATGTGAACACATCAGTGTGGCATTTCAGGGATGCATTATTTCAGATCAAAAGAGGAAGCTTTCTGTAGGTGCTCACATATATCTGGTCATGTTCAAATTCACCTGCTCATGGTCATATTCAAATAGTGGTCATATTCATATTCATATCAGTCATAGAGATTCATCTCTTTGTCCAGCCCACTGTTTTAGTCAAAACGGCTCCTTTTCTAACAGCAACACAGAGACCTGCCAAACATACATGCACATACATACTCTCTCTCTCCCTCTCCCCCTCTCTCTCTCTCTTTTTTTCTCTCTCTCTCTCTCTCTCTCTGCTGTTTTCAAATGCATGATCAATTCTCTTCGCTGGATGTTTGTGTTTTGGAGACTCAGAACATGTTAGTTATGTCAGCAAAGCACATTTGCATTTGTGAGAGAGAGGGGGGGGGGGAGGAGGGAGGAAGACTGGAGGAGGAAAGAAAGAGAGAGAGGGAGAGAGAGAGAGAGAGAGAGAGAGGGAGGGAGAGAAAAAAGAGAGAGTAGGTGAAAGGACATTGATGAGAGAAAAAAGAGAGGGGGAGAGAGAGAGAAAGAGAGAGAGAGGGAGAGAAAGAGAGAGAGGGAGTGAAAGGGAGAGAGAGAGGGAGAGAAAGAGAGAGAGAAAAAAGAGAGAGTAGGTGAAAGGACATTTGATGAGAGAAAAAAAGAGAGGTGGAGAGAGAGGGAGGGAGAGAAAGAGAGAGAAGAGAGTGGGTGAAAGGACATTTGAAGAGAGAAAAGAAAGAGAGGGAGAGAGATGGAGTAAGAGAGAGGGAGAGAGGGGGGAGAAGAGAGAGAGAGAGGGAGAGAGGGGGGAGAAGAGAGAGAGGGGGGGGAGAAGAGAGAGAGAGAGGGGGGAGGGGGGGAGGGGAGAGAGGGGGGAAGAAGAGAGAGGGAGAGAGGGGGGGAGAAGAGAGAGAGACAGGGAGAGGGGGGGGAGAAGAGAGTGGGTGAAAGGACATTTGAAGAGAGAAAAGAAAGAGATGGAGTGAGAGAGAGAGGGAGAGCGAAAAGTGTTAGTAGTTAGTGGTGGGAGTAAGGGACATGAAAAGGAGTCAGAGAGCGCAAGATGTGGTGTGTGTGTGTGTGTGTGTGTGTGTGTGTCTGTCTGTCTATCAACTTGCATCACTTTGCAAGTGTAAATCCTGTGTATCATTTTAATCCAAGAGCTGAGTGATAGCAATTATTTTCATAGAGTAGGCCTGCACAATGGGCTGTGTGCTTGTTAAGGGACCTGTCACAAAGAGGATGCTTTGCCATCGTGTGAGTAGCAAATTCAGGGAGTGAGAGACGCTTTACAGACAAAGTAGCGCGTTTCATTCTTCATTCAATATCGGCTTATCGGTGGAAGAAATGACCGATACCAATTATTATAAAAATGCTAAATATCGGCCCTAATAATCGGCCAGGCCGATAATTGGTCGACCCCTAGTGTGTGTGTGAAAGAGAAAGTGTGTGTGTGTGTGTGTGAAAGAGAGTGTGAGCAGCATTCAAACAGGCTGCTGTATTGCTGGCGAACAGCTTCTCTTTCAGTCAGGCAGCTGAAGAGATGCCAGAGGATGGGGGGAGGGAGAGAGAGAGAGAGAGGGAGGAGAGAGAGAGAGAGAGAGAGAGAGAGAGAGAGAGAGAGAGAGAGAGAGAGAGGAGGAGGAGAGAGAGAGAGGCCTCCCATCTCGCACTCAGCTGTAGCTTCAGCCTAATAAAAAGAACACTCCTTCCTTTCTCGCTCTCTGTTCTTTGTCTGTCTCTCCACCCATCCTCCTTCTGTTTCTCTTTCAGAGTCTATGTGTCTCTCTCTCGCTCTGTCCCTCCCTCTCTCTCAAACTGTGTCTCTTTCTCTCTCTTTCCCTCCCTCTCTCTCTCTCTGTCCCTCCCTCTCTCTCAAACCGTGTCTCTCTCTCTTTCTCTCCCTCCCTCTCTCTCTCCCTCCCTCTCTCTCTCTCTCTCTCTCTTTCTCTCTCTCTGTCCCTCTGGAGCTGTTCTCAGTACTGGGCTTCATCTGTATTGTTCTTGGGGGAAATAAGCAGCTCTTTATCTCTCTCTCTCTCTCACACTCTCACACACACACGCACACACACACACAAGCACCAGATGGAGGGACAGACAGAGAATGAGAGGAAAGAGGAGAGTGAGAGAGAAAGGGAGGAAGGGTGGGGAGTGATGGGGGGAAGGGCAGTGAGAGACAGGAAGTGAGGTCAGAGGTGAAGGGAAAGTAGAGGATAATGGTGACGGTGTCGGGGAATATGACGCATGGCTCAGGAGAATCACGTCCCTCACACAGGAGCGTGAGTCTAGGCTCAGTCATGGACATTACCTCAGGTGTCCATACGGACATGGACGTCACCTCCTTCAGGTGTCTACACAGACATGGACGTCACCTCCTTCAGGTGTCTACACAGACATGGACATTACCTCCTTCAGGGAGGATAGCAGGAACATAGCAGACAGCAAACTTATTCAGTTCAAGAATAGAAGCACGTCTGGGCATGCTCCTCGTTCATGCCTTCAATATTGTACAAACACTGAAGCTGCAACAACTTTTCCGCAAATTTGACCAATCTTTGTAGTTTCCCCTTTGAAATTTCACCTACCCTCGTGCAGAATATTGAGCCAGATGCCACACTTACTTCTGCAGACACCAGAGACCGCCCTATAACTTGTTCGTCCTCTGCAGTTTTGATGACAATAAATAGAAGGCTAACGATAACGTTAATGATCTGCTTACTTTCATTGCTCAACCTGGTGTTGCTAACCCACCTAGGCTATGAAAGTAAGTTAATTTAGGCCTACTTGGTTTACTGACATTTGAGTAGTATGCAACCCATTGGCAAACGTTTACATCTGGAGATGTCCTTGTTAGCTCATGTCATGTTGCTTGTGGACCTAGTTTGTGTAGTTCTTACCAAAGTCATAGAAATGAATGACATTGCAAGAGATTTACCTTTTCTGTAATTGGGGGCCAAGCAGCGAAGCTGCGAGGCAACCCTTAGTGTTTCTATGAATTCTTATTATTATTATTATTATTTAACATCTTTCCTCCGCCATGGGAGTCTATGGCAGCCCATAGAACCGTCTTGTCAAAAGTTGTGAAATTTAGCACACTGATTGGTGACACTCCAATAATTTATTTCACCAAGTTTCATGCCTCCCCGTCGAACCCTCTAGCGCCACCAACAGGCCAAAGTTGGACATGCGTTCACGCACGTAACTTTTGACCCGTTGACCCGATTGTCAAAATTGTGGTATCGTTGGAATCCTTGGACCAAGCCGAGTTCAACGCACCCTATGACGTCATTTTCCGCCATGATGGATTTTCCGCCATATTGGATTTTAGTGAAAGTGAAACTAATTTTTCACAGGTCACAAATTTTGTCCGATCGTCACCAAACTTGACACACATGATCTTCAGACCATGCCTAATTAATGCATTGTTTTTTGTCTTCGGAACTAAAACCGTTCGCGCGTAACAGCCAATCGAAGTTTGCGGCGAAGCCGCCAAACAGGAAGTGAGCTCATATCTCAGCAACCCTTTCATCTGTCATAACCAAACTTAGTACATGGACTTATAACCCCATCAGTAGGGCACTCAACAAATCTGGTGACCTTTGACCTCTAGGGGGCGCTGTAATTAGCAAAAAGGCATTTTTGCCTGTAGCTGTTGATGTGTTTGGAATTAAAACATACTAGTGGTGTCTGGTAGTACTTTTGGATGTTCTTAGGCTGACCCAGGCCAACTTGTGATGTCAACATAATTGTTTCGGCCGCCATATTGGATTTAATCAAAAACACTAAAACGTTTTCACTGGTCACAAATTTCATCTGATTTTCACCAAAATTGGCTCAGACCATCTTCAGACCATGCCTTATCAGTGTTTCATTTTCTACAACGATTGACTAAAGCATTCGCCCGTAACAGCCAATCGAAATTGGTGGCGAAGCCGCCAAACAGGAAATTACCTTGTAACTCAGCCAATCTTGGGTTGTTTGGCATGGAACTTGCTGTGACTGCTTATGTAACCGCATTGAGTTGCATGACAAATTTGGACTGCTGAACTCTCTGCTTGGCCCCCTCATTGCTGCTTGCAGCTATATTTGGGGGCCAAGCAGCGAAGCTGCGAGGACCTCATTGTGTTTCTATGTTTTCTTCCCTATTATTATTATTATTCCGCCATGGAAGTCTATGGCAGCCCATAGAACCGTCTGGTGAAAAGTTTTGAAATTTGGCACACTGATTAGGGACAGTCCCATGATTAATGTCACCAAGTTTCATGATGGCACCTAGAGCACTCTAGCGCCACCAATAGGCCAAAGTTGGACGTGCGTTCATGCACGTAACTTTTGACCTGTATGGCCGATTGTCAAAAATGAGGTATCGATGGAATCCTTGGACCAAGCCGAGTTCAATGCACCCTATGACGTCATTTTCCGCCATGATGGATTTTCCGCCATATTGGATTTTAGTGAAAGTGAAACTAAAACTTCACAGGTCACAAATTTTGTCCGATCGTCACCAAACTTGACACACATGCTCTTCAGACCAAGCCGCACAAAAGTTATTCCTTTTCGTCTTCAGAACTAAAACCGTTCGCGCGTAACAGCCAATCGAAATTTGCGGCGAAGCCGCCAAACAGGAAGTGAGCTCATATCTCAGCAACCCATTCATCTATCATAACCAAACTTAGTCCATGGACTCAGGACCCAATCAGGGGGATGCTCAAGAAATCTGGTGACCTTTGACCTCTAGGGGGCGCTGTAATTAAGAAACATGCCTTTTGGCCTGTAGCAGCAGTTGTGCTTAGAATTAAAACCCATTAGTGGTGTCTGGTACTACTGTTGAAGGTCCTTAGGCCGACCCAAGCCAACTTGTGATGTCATCGTAATTGATTCGGCCGCCATATTGGATTAAATCAAAAACACAAAAAAGTTTTGGCAGGTCACAAATTTCATCTGTTCCTCACCAAAATTGGCAGATACCATCTTCAGACCATGCCTTATCAGTGTTTAATTTTCTGGAACGATTGACAAAAGCGTTCGCCCGTAACAGCCAATCGAAATTGGTGGCGAAGCCGCCAAACAGGAAGTGATTTCATATCTCAGCAACGCTTTCATGTATCAAAACCAAATTTAGTACATGTACCTCAGACCCCATCGGGAGGACGCTCAAGAAATTTGGTGACATTTGACCTCTAGGGGGCACCGTAATTGACAAAAATGCATTTTGGCCAGTAGTTGCTGATGCACATTATTTTGCAATGGAAGTCAATGGCAGCCCATAGAACCGTCTGGTAAAAAGTTATACAATTTTGCACACTAATTGGGGACAGTCCAATAATTCATTTCACCAAGTTTCATGCCAGCACCTCAAGCGCTCTAGCGCCACCAACAGGCCAAAGTTGGACTTGTGTTTACGGACGTAACTTTTGACCTGTTGACCCGAATGGCAAAATGAGGTATCATTGGAATCCTTGGGCCAAGCCGAGTTCAACACACCCTATGACGTCAATTGTTGACCTCTATGTTTAAATCACGGCAAGTGTGATCATATCTCAGTCAATCTTTTATTTTTGATGTGAAACTGATGACAGCGAGTTCCATCCAGTTAATTCTAATGCGTGCGTGCAAGGGTGGGGCGGGATGGGCAGGGGCGGTTGTGGCGGTGGGCTGGCTGGGGGAGGGGGCGGCGACACTCAGCCCTGGTTCAGCCCCACAAAATCAGTTATGTTTTGATGTGAAACTTGACCTTGTAACTCAGCCAATCTTGGGTTGTATGGCATGGAACTTGCTGTGACTGCTTAAGGCTATATGTCTGATGCAACGGCATTGACTTACATGGCAAATCTGGCCTGCTGATCTCACTGCTTGGCCCCCTCATTGCTGCTTGCAGCTATATTTGGGGGCCAAGCAGCGAAGCTGCGAAGGCACCCATTGTGTTTCTATGATTTCTTATTATTGGGGGCCAAGCAGCGAAGCTGCGAAGGCACCCATTGTGTTTCTATCTTTTCTTATTGGGGGCCAAGCAGCGAAGCTGCGAAGCCCCATTGTGTTTCTATGTTTTCTTATTATTATTATTATTATTATTACGCTTCCGTCATTGAAGTCAATGGCAGCCCATAGAACCGTCTGGTGAAAAATTCTGAAATTTGGCACACTGATTGGGGACATTCTCATGATTAATTTCACCAAGTTTCATACCGGCACCTTGAGCGCTCTAGCGCCACCAACAGGCCAAAGTTGGATGTGCGTTCACGCACGTAACTTTTGACCTGTTGATCCGATTGTCAAAAATTAGGTATTGTTAGAATCCTTGGACCAAGCCGAGTTCAACGCACCCTATGACGTCAATTTCCGCCATGATGGATTTTCCGCCATTTTGGATTTCATCAAAATGTCTTAAAACGTATCAGAGGTCACAAATTTTGTCCGATCGACACCAAACTTCACAGATATCATCTACAGACCATGCCTCATTAATGCACTGCTTTTTGTCTCCGGAACTAAAACCGTTCGTGCGTAACAGCCAATCGAAATTTGCGGCGAAGCCGCCAAACAGGAAGTGAGCTCATATCTCAGCAACCCATTGATCTATCATAACCAAACTTAGTCCATGGACTCAGGACCCAATCAGGGGGACGCTCAACAAATTTGGTGACCTTTGACCTCTAGGGGGCGCTGTAATTAAGAAACATGCCTTTTGGCCTGTAGCAGCAGTTGTGCTTAGAATTGAAACCCACTAGTGGTGTCTGCTACTACTGTTGAAGGTCCTTAGGCCGACCCAAGCCAACTTGTGATATCATCGTAATTGATTCGGCCGCCATATTGGATTAAATCAAAAACACAAAAAAGTTTTGGCAGGTCACACATTTCATCTGTCGCTCACCAAAATTGGCAGAGACCATCTTCAGACCATGCCTGATGAGTGCATTGCTTTCTGGAACAATTGACAGAAGCTTTGGCCTGTACCAGCCAATCAAAATTTGCGGCGAAGCCGCCAAACAGGAAGTGATTTAATATCTCAGCAACGCTTTCATGTATCAAAACCAAACTTAGTACATGTACCTCAGACCACATCGGGAGGACGCTCAAGAAATTTGGTGACATTTGACCTCTAGGAGGCTCCGTAATTGACAAAAATGCATTTTGGCCAGTAGTTGCTGATGCGCATTATTTTGCAATGGAAGTCAATGGCAGCCCATAGAACCGTCTGGTAAAAAGTTATACAATTTTGCACACTAATTGGGGACAGTCCAATAATTCATTTCACCAAGTTTCATGCCAGCACCTCAAGCGCTCTAGCGCCACCAACAGGCCAAAGTTGGACTTGTGTTCACGGACGTAACTTTTGACCTGTTGACCCGAATGGCAAAATGAGGTATCATTGGAATCCTTGGGCCAAGCCGAGTTCACACCCCCACACACCCTATGACGTCAATTTTTGACCTCTGTGTTTAAATCACAGCAAGTGTGATCATATCTCAGTCAATCTTTTATTTTTGATGTGAAACTGATGACCGCAAGTTCCATCTAGTTCATTCTAATGTGTGCGTGCAAGGGTGGGACGGGGTGGGATGGGCAGGGGCGGTTGCGGCGGTGGGCTGGCTGGGGGAGGGGGCGGCGACACTCAGCCCTGGTTCAGCCCCACAAAATCAGTTATGTTTTGATGTGAAACTTGACCTTGTAACTCAGCCAATCTTGGGTTGTATGGCATGGAACACTGATTCCACTGATTGGGGACAGTCTCATGATTAATTTCACCAAGTTTCATACTGGCACCTTGAGCGCTCTAGCGCCACCAACAGGCCAAAGTTGGATGTGCGTTCACGCACGTAACTTTTGACCCGTTGATCCGATTGTCAAAAATCAGGTATTGCTAGAATCCTTGGACCAAGCCGAGTTCAACGCACCCTATGACATCATTTTCCGCCATGATGGATTTTCTGCCATTTTGGATTTCATCAAAAACACTTAAAAGTCTTCACAGGTCACAAATTTTGTCCGATCGAAACCAAACCTGACACACATGATCTTCAGACCAAGCCTCACGAAAGTTATTCCTTTTTGTCTTCGGAACTAAACCCGTTCTCCCATAACAGCCAATCAAAGTTTGCTGCGAAGCTGCCAAACAGGAAGTGAGCTCATATCTCAACAACCCTTGCATATATCAAAGCCAAACTTGGTACATGGACTCAGGACCCAATCCTGGGGACGCTCAAGAAATCTGGTGACCTTTGACCTCTAGGGGGCGCTGTAATTAAGAAACATGCCTTTTGGCTTGTAGCTGCAGTTGTGCTTAGAATTAAAACGCACTAGTGGTGTCTGGTAATACTGTTGGAGGTTCTTAGGCTGACCCAAGACAACTTGTGATGTCATCGTAATTGATTCGGCCACCCTATTGGATTTAATCAAAAACACGTACAAGTTTTCGCAGGTCACAAATTTCAGCGGATCCGCACCAAAATTGGCAGAGACCATCTTCAGACCATGACTTATCAGTGCATTGCTTTCTGGAACAATTGACAGAAGCATTCGGCTGTAACAGCCAATCGAAATTAGTGGCGAAGCCGCCAAACAGGAAGTGAGCTCATATCTCGGCAACTCTTGCATGTATCAAAGCCAAACTTGGTACAACTATTCAGGACCCCATCAGGAGGACTCTAAAAAGAATTGGTGACCTTTGA